>NC_054868.1:31500257-31802757 GCF_018320785.1 Cheilinus undulatus | reverse complement strand
AGGATAAGAGAGAAATTCATTTTTACCAGCGTGTTTTTTTTTACGAGCTGTGACAGAAATGTGATATAAACTGAGGAGAATTACCGTTTAAGGTTTGCACCTGTCATGATCCCTGTCTGTTAAGTCTATTTTTGTTCACTTTTATTTTTGCACATTCATGTCTGTTTTATGTTTTGCGTGTTCTAATTTTCCTTTTCTGTTTTAGATTGATTCCGCTCCGCTCACCTCGCCCCGCCCTTCCTCACTGACTCCCGATCCCTCATGTGTTACTCACCTCGTCTCCTCCCACTGCTGCTCTCCGTCCTGCATGCTGCTCCTCACACCTGTCCTGCATCACTGATTAGTCATAGTATAATACTCACCTGCACACTCACCTCCTTGTCAGTCCGTTGTTCTCCATAGTTCACGTTCCGGCTCTTTAGTTTGCTCTCGTCTTGTCTACTGTTTACGACTCTGCCAGTTTTCCCGTCTCTGCTCTTGCCTGATCCCTGCCTGTACCTTTGCTTGTGAGTTTTTGGATCTCTGGTTTTTGACTCGGACTGAATTAAAGATTCTGATTTTTGCTTCTCGTCAACTGGTCTCCTGAGTGGTGCATTTGGGTCCTGCCTTATTCTGTGTTCTAGTCTATGGTTCATGACAGCACCCCCTACTGTCTGCAGTATCTTTGCAGTTTGACAGCACATGCTCTGGTGTGAACCAACAAACTATGCTAAAAATGGGGATAAAGCTTTTTTTAAAACGTTATGGTGTAACTATAACTACAGTCAAAATAGCAGACTTAATGTACTGCTAGCTTTAACATTAAAGGTTGCTCTCTTTAGATTATTGTCTCTTTTAATTGAAAGTTCTGTATAAATGAAGAATCTTTACATTTTTAACATTTCTTTTGCTTATAAAGTGAAGGACAGCAATTTTCTCACAGCAACAACCTCAACCAAGAGATCACATCATCGTTCTGTTCATCAGAAGTCCTCTGTTATTTGTATTCTGGAGGTGAAATAATGAGATGTAACTGCTTTAACGGTTAACAGTGTAAATAAAATTTAATGGGATAAGTTTTGAACAGAATATGTATGTAGAAATGAAACTATGCCCTTTATGCCTTTTTGTGCACTTAACAGATACATGAATGGTTCAACACATGAATTTGTGTTGAGGGATTCAACAGACTGAAACTGTATGCTTGGCTTGGAACGGCAAATCACAGCAGACTTTTCCCTGCATGCTCCCTGCTCCTATCAAAATACTGTTTCCAGGCAGATTTATTTTCACCCATCCAGTCTCTCTGTTCCCTCTTTCCTCTTATTCCTTTTTTTTTAACCAAAGAAGCAGTTCAACTCGTTCTTTTCCTCTCTCCTGATCAAACATCAGGCCCAACCTTTCAACCCCTCCCTCTCTTTCTCTGACCATCACTCCATTCATCTTGCTTTTTCCCCATCTCATCCAGGTCTCTGGTGGGTGCAGAGAGGTGACAGGCGTGCGTCTGCCTGGCCTCACTGTCTGCCTTTCTAATGAGTCTGAAACACAGGGGGGGTCAGCTTATTATGGAGATGAGGTGATTGAGGTGGGCCAAAAGGTGACAGACCTTGCTAATAGGGGCCCTCTCTGTTCCTCCATCTCTCCCTCCTCTTTCTTCCTCTCCTAACCTTGTGCCTTCTTCCTTCCCTCTATCTTTAAGTAAATTCTGTCCTGCAAGGTCTAATGAAGGGTTTCATATGTTAAAGCGGAGCTGTGGCCTCCCACTCGTCCTTCTCTTCCCCCTCTCTTCTTTTCCTTCCCTTTATCTTTTCATCCTGGAGGTTGTTTGAAGTTTCTTTGCCTCCTCGGTTTGCTCGGTTCAATCATCTCTCTCGGCCCAGGGCCACCTCTGTTTGTCTGCTCAGCCTCAGTGGGGTCTCTTTGTAGCCCAGCCCTGTGCCGGAGCCTACTACTACTTCCTCCAACAGAGCGGTGTGTGCGTCTGCATGTATGCATTTGTGTTTGTGAGGTTCTTCAACCTCTCTTCAGTCGCTCACAACACTCCTTTCGTCTTCTCTGTGGCTGGGCCTCAGTCAGCCAGGTTGGCTTTGAAATCTAGCCGGAGTGCCGCCACACAGCGACGAAAGAATGGTGTTTTACAGACCTGTGTTTGAAGCACGTGTGCACACGGTCTTTGTATCAGTTGTGAATTACCTGCTACACCTCCCATCTTGTCTCCATGCTCCATATTTTACAATGCAATCTTGTTTATTTCTCCTGGGGTTAAGATGGTGAATTAACCCAGGGTAAATACAAACCTATGAGTGTTTAGTACTGAGTTGTAGCTTTGATGAACCCGCGGGATTGCATTCAATAGCCCTGCTGCAACTCAAATCAGCAGGGTCACCCTCATTGGGTGTCGGCTCATTAAAAAGTAAGAAAAAAAAGGCTTAGAAACCTGCCTTGTTAGCACTTTCTTAACATTTGATCTTTGAGGTCCTGCAGATTATTCTGTTTTACTGATTGCCAGTCAAAAGCACGCCAGGTGCTTCTGGTTGCTAGGTCAAATGGAATGATTAAACAGGAAGCGATTCATTGGTCAGATCAGGTGATATGCAGATTAGAGCTGCCTTGCTGTGCCAATGCACGGCAAAGAGAAAGCTCCAACACCACACGCCAGGAATACTCTGAGATGGTTGTTGCTAGGGGAAGACTGGGGGGGTTAGGGTATCTGTGAGCTCCAAGAAATACACCTGTACCTCTTTCATTCTACTCTTACTCGCCTATTTTTGGAAGATCGGGCATTCCTGAACATATTTTCCACCTCTAAAATAATAATAATTCAGACTGCCTCACAATGAAATATCAGTATTTGAGAAAATTAATAATTAATAACTGTGACAAAAGGGATGTTAGCACTTCTGAAGCCATTCAAGTGTCAAATCAAATCACACGCACCTCAGCTAGTTCAAATATTTGAGCCAATTTATTGAAATTTTATTAATAAAATGCTCCAGGCTCCTGTAATTATCTGATTGCGGCTGCCTGAGGTTCCCGCCTCTGAGAGACATTTAGTGTCGTAGCTGAACTCACAGCGAGAGGTGGTCCTGATGATTAGCCCCTGTTAGCGTCAGGTCTCATCCACTCCTCTGTGTTATCCCTTAGCATTAGTCTAATGGGCCAGGAAACACAGATAATGACTCTCATCACAGATTAGCATCTGCCACTGCTGCTACTTCTGCTGCTAGACACCACAGACTCACACAAGTACACACAGATTGTTCATGTGGACGCTGCAGCAGACAGAGACTGTGTGTTGGTAAAAAATATGACATACACACAATGAGAGACAAATTGAGTCTGTAGAGCAAATTAAATGCATGATTTAGCATGTTTCTTATTAAAGCATGTTCCTTATATGTTCCTTCTTTGTCCTTGCTTGTTCTTTTGTTATTTCTCCTGATCTTCAGCACATCAATCAGCACTAAAACAACCTTTTATCTCAAGCAAAAGTCACTACACAGAGGGCTTTATTTGGTCTAAAATGGCAGATCAAAGAGAAAGAAAAGGTCAATAGCCATTTAGATTATGTGGTAGATCCTAAATTTTGCCATACTTAAATCAGCTCATACCTTGAGCTGACTGTGTATCATCATGCATTGGCTTCAGTAAAAGTGAGCAGCTAGTTCTCCAGTTCAAAACTGAAAAATATAGAATCTGCTTGTGTGTCAGTGTATGCATGCTCAGAGCAAGCCCAAGGCTTCATCTGTGATCTGTTTTCTAAAGAGGGAATCTTGTGTGGATTGCAATGCAAATGAGCACGAGTGTGTGTTTTTCTAAGCACTTCTCTGCCTCTGTATATGCATGAATGTTTAGAGCTGTGCAGCTTAAACCACATGGGTTTTGTGCATGTATGCATGAGCTCAGGCCTCTGTGTACATGTGTGGCAGTCCCTCCTGCAGGGCAGTGGAGTGGGCTGTATGGGAGGAAGCTTTTTTTTCAGTGTTGTCTGAAGTCTAGCCATCTATAAAGAGGCCTCTTCACGTGCGGCATACTGGTGATAGATGGTCACTTATGCTGCAGCTGACATCCAATCTGGCATCAGTGATTATAAAGCCCTCACTTTTTGATGTGTCCCTCTGTAGCCATCGGACCCCCTCTGCTCAAACACAGAAATCCCATTTTGTGTCACAGGGCAATGAAATGAGGTTTTGTCTAGGATTGTGTGTGTAGGTGTGTGAGTATGATTGTGTGATGTCTGTGTATTTCAAAGTGGATGACAGAGTACAGTGTCTGAGTTTATGTCTATATATATATATATATATATATATATATGTATGTATAGTGCTTAACAAATTTATTAGACCACCTGTCATAAAAATGAGAAAATATAAATATTTTAGAAATCTTTCAAAAACTTGTTTAAAACTAACAATGTTGTTATTTATTTGGCAAATAACAAACTGAAACAACTAAATAGTCCTTTTACACACATAATAACCAAAAAATGTAATACTTTGTATGGCCTTCTTTGGCCTTGATAACAGCTTGCATTCTTGCTGGCATTGTTTATATGTACTTTTTCACTGTCTCTTTTGTTACTGAGTTCCAAATAGTTTCTAGCTGTTCCCACAGACTTGCTTTAGATGAAATTTTTGCTATCAATCTTTGAATCTACTAAATCCCAAATTTGTTCAATAGGATTCAAATCCGGACTTTGACTTGGCCAGTCCATCAGTTCCAGTGCTCCAGATTCTTTTTTCTTGGTCAAATAGTCTCTACACAGCTTTGAAGTATGCTTGGGGTCATTGTCTTGTTGGTATATGAACCCACGACCAATCATATTCAGTCCAGAAGGGATTCCATGATGCACTAAGATGTTGTGGTAGACGTTCTTGTTCATGATACTGTGGATTTTCACTAATTTGCCCACGCCGTATCCACAAATGGAACCCCATACCATAATGGAATCTCCACCGTGTTTCACTGTGGATGCATCTGGCATCAAAACGTTCTCCAGCTTTTCTGCAGACATAAACACGACCATGCTGACCAAAGAGTTCAAACTTGGACTTGTCCATCCAGAGTACCTTCTTCCAGTTATCAACAGTCCAGTGTTTGTGCTCCCTGGCAAATCTGAGGCATTTTTGGATGTTAGCAGACCTCAATAATGGCTTCTTAGCAGCTATTCTTACCTTTGAGCCTTGATCCATCAGTCGTCTGCTTATGGTCATTCTGGAGACTTTCCCAGATTCTGATTTAGAAGCATTCATCTCTGCCTGAAGATCAGCAGTGGTCTTCCTTCTGTCTCTAGTACTTAAAATCTTGAGGTGTCTGACATCTGCTTCAGTTAACTTTCGTTTCCTGCCTCTTCCTTGGTGCATTTTGTAAGTACCAGTCTCAGCAGTTGACTCCAAAGCATACTTGACCACACTGTGAGAACACTTTATGTCTTTCCCTGTTTGTCTCAAAGACCATCCAGCATCCTTTAGTGCTTTAATGCTGAATCTTTCATTTTCAGTGAGCTCTCCATTTCTCCATTTTACCATTTTGAACAGGAATGAGGATTTTCAAACTGAATTCACCTTTTTATACCCATATTTGAGCCGGCTCACTGGGCTTCTCTAAGAAGTCAGAAATTAATCAAGCATAACATTCAACCACTTAAACTCATTTTTCTGTTCAGGAATGCAAGTAAATAACTATAATTTGACATATTAATCAAGAATATTAATGTGCTTTACTATTTTTTCAGTTTTTTTGTAAATCAGCAAATGTGAAATTCATGGATAACAATAATGATTATATTTTAGCATTAAAAATATTATTTCAGTTAAAGAGCTTCTACATATTGGTGTATTAACCATTGCAGAAACAAAAAAATGATTTTGGTGATTACCAATGCTGTTAATTTAGAGCAGCCTGGGCAACCCACTACCACAAATAGATTCTGGTCCTGTGGGAAACACTGGTATATATATATATATATTTATATGCAAAGTATTATTGGCATGATATTAGTATCAGCAGATATTAGCTAATATTTACATTGGGTTAGCCTTAGGTATCAGCAAGATTTTGGGAGGGGGCCAACACTGATACCGATGATAAGTTGCTAATGAAACCATTAACCAGTATTTAAAACCAATATTCATTTACAGCAAAAATTAAAATCTTTCATGAAAATTCTTAATTGGAATGTGCACTTTAGTAGAAGAAGCTAAACCACAGAGTAAAGAATGCTCTAACACAATCATATATCAGCCTTAGATATCTGTAAAATATACAAGTGCACCATCAGGTATAGGTGGTTTCCTAGAGCACCACATACTCAAGGAGGCTCACTGTGAGCCCTGAACATTTTCAATCAAGTCCTAAATGTAAAACCACTAGCAGACTGCCTATTCTCCTGCTCCTGTCCCAGCTTTTCTTGAATCAGCCTCTCTCTGCACTGGAGACACGTGCTGTTCTTTACAATAAAAAAAACGTGTGAATATATCAGTCTTGGTACTGGGATCAGTATTAGTTAAAATGAGTTTGGAAATAACTCCATATTAATTATCAGCAAAAATTCAATATCATGCAGCCATAGTTACCAGTTGAAACAAAAATTTCTCAATGGCGGTGTAGCACTGCTCTCCATCTAGGGATCTGTTTTGATGGAGTGAAAAAAACAGCATTTCTGGTCAAACAGTTATTTTATTACCTCCACCAAGGAGGTTATGTGATCAGGTTTGTTAGTTTGTCTGTTAGCAACATAACTCAAAAAGTTGTGGATGGATTTTCAGGAAATTTTCAGGAAATGTCAGAAATGGCATAAGAAAGAACTGATTAGATTTTGGGACTGATCTGGATCACCGTCTGGATCCAGGATTTTTTTAAAGGATTCTGTACTATTGGGAGATAGGGCTAATGGCGGAGGTCTGCGCTGTTACCACTTTACATCAGGAGATGGCGGACATGAGTAACTTCAATCCCAGCAGCATGTTTTTGGTGTGTTTCTATTCAAAGTTTTGGAGTTTATGGAGTTTAAAAGACGCACGCCGGGTGGAGGAGACGAGTCGGAGCATAACAGAGAGAAAGACAGCAAATTGTAGCGAGAATACTCACGATGCTGGGAGGAATAGAGAAATATTCACCCTCTGCCATGACTTTCAGTCGTCCGGTGAGACTATGTGTGCTTCCGCCATGACATTTCACACGTAGCGAAGCCAATGCTTTGTCTCACCATGTCTCCACCCCACCGGGGAGGGAGTAATCGGCAAATTAGATTTTGGGAGTGATCCGGGTCACCGTCTGGATCCAGGAATGTTTTTCAAGGACTCTTCACTATTGGGAGATAGCTCTCTGAGTGCTTTTCTAGTTTAGCTTGTGTGGAAAAATTAAGCCAATGAGGAAGTGGTAAAAATAGTGTAGTTACTCGAGTCACATTTTAAGTCATCTTTTTGATTTTATGGAGGGTAAGAGTCCTTTATAATTAGGGTTGGGGCTAATTTTAATGCAGGTGGCCATGTTGTAGCTATTTGCCAGAAGGCTTATGGAAACCTTACTTCTGCATCTTTTCCTGTTACTAGGTTGAGCAAAAATTAGGTTGAAACAGTATTTTTATTATGATGGCTGCCAACTTCAAATTCAAAAGTGTGCTTCAGAAGTAAATGTATGATGTCGCTTAGACCATGTCCATGTTTATCCAGTCTATTCATAGCTTTCATTCATGTGACTGGCACAGAGGCTGGAGGGCAAAAAGAGTTGAGGACAACACTGTCCAACATTTACGACTTTTGTCATGGCAAAAGTGAAAATACCTCTCCACAGAAATGTACAAGTAAAAGTCAAAAAAAGAATCAATAACAGTTTTACAGTCAGAACTGTTACTTGTTTTGGATGTAAACAAGGGTGATGCCAGTTAGTGATAGGTTTTAAACATCTTTTCTCTCTCTACGTTAACCCCTCTTACCCCCAGATATGTATTAATACAGAAAATAAACTTCATTTTAAAATTCACAATAAAAAAGCGGTTCTTATCAGTTACTGGCCATCAGGAGTAGGAAATTATGGGTATCTTTTAAAAATATCCTTAACGTGGATCACTAATGTTCACAGCCCATGACCACAACTGGAAAAGGAGGTTTTAAGATAAAATTTAGGTCACTTGTAAAACAGCAAGGACATTATTTAAAACACTTCAAACCCTTAAACAGATGTCAGGATGAAAATCTATAAAATTAAGAACATTTTTTGATTGTATAGGTTTTACTTTCAGCTGTCACTTTAAGCCAGGGTTCTGGGGCAGTAATGTTAGTTAAAAGGCAGCCAGATTTTGATCAAGTCTACATATTTTTATTGCAGGATGAGGAGAAGTCAGTTCACCACTGATGTTGATTTTAACCTCTGGCAATAGTGGAGCATAAAACAGCAGTACTTTGAGGAAAAAAACAGAAACAGCTGTTTTCTCCTCTGTGGTTTTTCTTTCTCTGATTGTAATCTTTTTGAATACAAAACATTCTTTTCTCTTTAGTCTATGCATCCAATCAAACAACTTTTTCATTTAAAAAAATAAATAAAACTGGTGAAAATGCATAGGTGGCAATCGAGACATCAACTTCTCCATTGCACTCAGAAAACCTTTCGTGCCTATCAGGAGGAACTGTGTCAAAACTGTGTGGAGTCAAATGAAAGCAGAAAATAGCTTGTACTTGTTGCACATTTTAGGCAGCATCAGAAGAATTTCTTAAATAGGTACAGGTATAAATCTTACATGTTTGGCTGTTTTAACAACATATACACTCATCTAGCCAAGTTTTATAATAATAATTTTTATTATAGTACTATCATACTATGCTGCTGTAGTTCAACTGTCCCCATTAATTCTGACTTTATATCTTCTTAGACTCCACCACCTTTTATTTCATTCTCAGTCTCTTGATAAACATCATTTTCTCCTTTTCTCTCCCTCTACCATTCTATCTTCTCACCTGACCTGCCTTGTCCTAGCCCATAGCTTCTTGATCACTAACTATCCCTCTGTGTGACTGAACCTGCCGCTGTGATCAAGACATGATCAAGACACACGCACACACTGGGTTGGCATTCACCGGGGAACTGTACGCGCAGCATGGTGACTCCTTTGAGACAGCTACACAGAAATACGTTCTGGCTTTGTGATTAGACTGTGCCACAGGGTGCTGTGTGTCTGCCTACAGTCTGTGTATGTGAGATATGGTGCCTTTGTATGTGAGATTGTGAAGCATGTATCTTCTGTTTTTTTTCTTTTGTGTTAGGCCCATGCAACACCATTCTCCCTGGATCCTGAGGGAGCCTGGTGCACCTTTTAATAAGCCACTACTCACAGAGAACAAATAGCTTCAGCATGAGCCATTATAGATGAACAGCAGTTCAAACCCCCACAGCCTGGCACTGGGCCCTCTGAGCAGTCATGTATGACTCTGTAGAGTTGTGTCCATGAGAGTGTACATCCCATTAGGTAGTGCTTATAGCAGAATACCTCCTCTACTAAATTGTAACTTTACACATTCTATAGTGCTAAAGAAAAAACAGCTAGACTGAATTTTATTTGAATGTCAGCTTTTCTTTTTGATCCATTTTAAATGGATCAAACTGAAGAGTTTAAAACAGTCGCTCATAACTTTACGCCAAAGTTGCAACAATTAGTTCAGCAGTTCAGCTGAGATTTTTAGTCAATCTGTGATGCACATTGTGGAGCAAATCAGTGCCTTCCTAGTCAATCTTAAGTTTCGCCAGCACACACATGATCAACTGACTGTTACACCAACAGGGACTATAATGAAATTTTTTTAAAATACATGTATTTTAACATGGAGTGTGCTCCCCTGTTGCAGTAAAATAGTCTCCATGCTTCTTGGGAAGTTTTCCACAAGATTTTGCAGTGTTTCTGTGGGAATTTGTGCCCATTCAATCTATAGAGCATTCACAAGGTCAGGCGCTGAGGTTGGACGACAAGGCCTGACTCGCACTCTCTGTTCCAGTTCATCCCAAGGTGGTTGAGGTCAAGGCTCTGTTAGTGCTTTCAGACAGACATGGTTCTGGCTCTAGCTCCATTCTGGAGTCTCAGAACCTTAGTGCTTTCTGGTGAACCAGTCATGTTCACACCAGTTTAAGTGGAACCAAGGAGGATTTGATGGACAAATATCACCAAGTCCAGCTCCACTTTTGCCCAAGTCTTTCCTGCTGTCCCTGTATTCTTTCTACAGTTTCTTGAGTTTATTGATTATTTGGTCTGGCGTTTGGGTGAATCAAGCCTTCATCATCTCCTCTGCAAGTTTGGCTTATAACTTGCTCGTCCTTGTACTCCTCCTAGCTTCACCTGGAATTCGTTCAATGCCCAGATCGCAACCAAACAGCAGACAACCTATTCTCTATTTTCTGCTCGTCTTCACAACCTAGAACACCCATGACATGCCCATTGATGATAACACTGTTCGCGAGGAAGAACCAGCTATTTTTTGGTTCCAGCTGAGAAGAAATGTTTCAGTTTCCGAACCAATTTTCTATCAGGTTGAATGCACCAGCTGGTTCAAGAAGAAGAAGACATTCCTTTTAGGACCCACAAGGGGAAATTCATAGTTTACACTCTATTGTTATACATGCTACACACACACACTAGCTGAATTACATGCAAATACACATGCACAAACAGGATCCCCATGGACATGCACAAATGGAGAGATGTCAGAGTGATGACCTTGCTGCTCTCGTTGAAGCGCTGCCATGAGCTGTTGGGGGTTCAGTGCCTTGCTCAAGGGCACTTTGACAGTGCTCAGGAAGTGGCCTGGCACCTCTCCAGCCACCAGACCAAAGTCCAGATATGGTCTGACCGGGACTTGAACTGATGACCCTCCGATTCCCAGCCCAAGTCCTTCCAGACTGAGCTACTGCTGCCCCAAAAATTAGGTTTTGGGAACCTGCTGGTCTGATAGGCCTGTGAGTGGGTCAGTCAAGTTCTTCCACATTGAACTCATCAAACGATGTCTTTATAGTCCTTGCTTTGTGCACTGGGACACAATCATGTTGGAATAGAAAAGGGCCTTCCCCAAACTGTTGCCACAAAGTAAGAAGCATCGCATTGTCCACAGTTTCTATGTATTGAAATAAATTATGGATAAGGAGCTGTTGTTGACATGTGCATGGCTAATAGGAGAGTCAGTATTTGATTCAGATTTAATTAGATATCAGGTACGCAATACATCTGAATTTGTACTTTGTTTTGACTCTGCAGGACATGGCTACACTGTTAGCCAACACAGGTTTCACCAAATGTTGTAAAAGGAATATAACTTTACAGAAAGGCCCAAAATTGATTTTGCTGCCCTCTATGTTGCCAAAGAACAATAGATAAAGTTATAAGAGTCTACTATTACAAACGTTTCCTTTTAATGTTATACATCTCTTGCAGGTACTCAAATTTTAGATTAGGTATTGTGACTATATACAGAAATGCTTGTTGGGCTGCCAAGTAGTGTTTTTAACTGTATAATAAGTCATCTGCAGTATTGCAGCTAAGCTAAATAAAAAGAAACAAGGATTCATTTTTTCCACATATGTAATATATTTTGCACTTGGTATTCTGATTTCTAAAAAAAAAAAAAAATATTTACTAACTCTGCCTACTAATTTTTACTGGCCAATTTTAGTCGGTTCAATTTATAATTTACAATTACAAGTTGTTTTTTTTTTGTGTGTGTGTGTGAGTGCATTAATTGTTCTTTATGTACCTGTAAATGTCTGGCTCTAACTCAAACTCCTTGAACCCTCTATTCAGATTTGTCATCTGTTATTTTCCTATGTGGGGCTCTGATCACAGCATACCAGGAACAGACATATCGGCATGGCACAATACTCAACAAGGTCCAAAATATGGCCCACCACAAAGAGGACATGATTGCTAATGGAAGGCTTCTTGTCATTTCAGCTGAAGCATAAAAATGGCTTTTAAAATACCAAGTCCCTGCTTTCTCCATTAAAGAAACCTCTCCTCCTCTATTTTCCTGTTTCACGTGGCATTTTAGACTCACTTCAGATGAAATTGCCAAGAAGACAAAAAAAGCAAAGCTGAGATATTGTATACTTAAGCAGTTGGTTATAATGATGCTGCATTGAGTCACTAATGGATTTTCAAAATAGCTCCCGTCTGCAGAGACACAGCTTGACCCCTCTTTGGTTTGCTCTTTATCATCAGAGGGAGGAAACAGCCAACATGCCTGGTCCTTCTTTCTTATGTTAACAGTACAACTACATTAACACTGCATTAGAGTGGCTTTTAAAGAACCTCAGTTTTTAAATCAGTGCAAGAAACTGTTGATTTAATAAAATCTCTTAAATTTTCATTATCTTTGTGGTGTAATTGAGAAGGCTGTATTAATAGGAAAAAAATGACACACTAGATGGATTTGTGTCACACATTCATCTGGAAAATCTTCAATTCTAAGCGTCTGGGAAAGGGCAGAGGATTTGAAAAAAACTCAGAGTGTGATTGGGTGAACGTTTTGTCTGTCACATCTTTACGGACCAATTGGAGCAACAAAACACTTGATGTAGCTGCAGCTGAGGTACGTGTGCACAGCTACTGAGAAATAACGCTAACCATGGCAACTATAGACAAGTCAGTACACAACTTTTGTTGTTTTTTTAAAAAGAAAACAATTCGCTGCTGTCCTTTGCAAGATGGATTTCCCAGTGAGAAACACGGAAATAGGCGTATCCATCTGCTTTGCAAGGTTAGAGAATCCTTGTAATGAGGACAGATGTTTGTAGCTGAGCGGTAATGTCTTTTCATGAGATGTATCTGAATTCTAATTTTTGAGTCTTCTTTTCATCATATGATAGAACAAAAGCAGCTTAAGAGGCCTCAGATCCAGCTGAACTTTATAAATAACATTAATTCCTTCACTTTAATTCTACTCCCAAATAAAACCAAGGAAAACTTCATTTTTCTTATTCTAAAGTGCAAACACTACTCCACGACTGCCTTTCACTTCTGTGTTCTCTTTAAAAAGACCCAGCTTATTAAACTGTTTCATGTGCTTTCACACAGTGATTACTGAAACATAAGATTTTGTTATTTTATGTTAGGCTGTCGTGTTTGTTCCCCATGAATCAGTCTTGCCTCCTTTAATTAAAGCTTTGCTTATAATTGGTGTCACCAGTGCTGCAAATAGTCTTTGTTTATCTGAGTGATCAGGGAGGCACTTTTTAGTGAGTCACCCAAACATCAGCATGCACATGAGATACTGTGTCAGCTGATACTAATCATGTCATTTTAAATCTGACAGTCATTGGCATCATGTCTTAAAGCCTTGAGTTTGTTTACTCTATATAGCTTTAGATAATTAGATGATATTTTTAATTAGGGATTTTAGGAATTCTAACTGTGTGTTCTGATTTTATTATAGCACACAATCTTTTAGTTTTAGTCCCATTTTAGTCATTTCTACCCTTTTTAGTTTTGGTCTAATTTTAGTCAACGAAAACTCAAAACATTTAAGTCTAGTTTTAGTCCATAAAAAGTCCTCACATTTTAGTCTGTACTTTTAGTCCAAGCATTTATTTTCTTGCCTAAATCTTGTATCAAGTCATGGTAATGTGTTGTATGCACCCTGCCAAACCTGGGGTCCCTGCTTTCTACAGCTGAGAGGCAGAAACTAAACTTGAACTTAAACTAAACTGAGGAAAACTAAACTTACTTTTTGTCAGTTTTAGTCATCACACATCTATTTTTGTTGGTCTTAGTCTAGTTTTTGTCATGGAAAAAAAGGGCTGTTGACAAATATTTTCAGTTATAGTTTAGTCGACGAAATTAACACTGTTCCCAGGAGTAGCCGGCCAACCAAAATTACTCCAAGAGCACATCAACAGCTCATCCAGGAGGTCACAAAAGAAACCAAGACCAGCACCTGAAGACCTGCAGGCCTCACTTGACTCAGTTTACTGTAAGTTAGTGTTCATGATTCAAGAATAAGAAAGAGATTGGGCAACAATGGCATCCATGGGAGGGTTCCAAGGCCAAAACCCCTGCTGACCAAGAATAACACAAAGGCTCATCTCATATTTGCCAAAACACATCTGATGATCCCAAAGACTCCTGGGAAAATACTTTGTGGACTTATAAGACAAAAGCTGAACTTTTGGCTTTCTGGTGTAAAACTAACACAGAATTTCATCAGAATAACCTCATACCAGTGGTCAAACAAGTTTGTGGTAGTGAGATGGTCTGGGGGCTGCTTTGATCCTTAAGTACCTGGTTGATTTGCTGTAATAATGGAAAAATGATTTCTGGTCTCTACCAGAAAGAGAGCTTCTGACCATTAGTTTGTGACCCCAAGATCAAAAGCACTTGGGTTATACAGCACTACAATAAACAAAATAAAGGAAAAATTCTGATCGAGTTTCCTTGGCATGACCTTTGTCATACCATGTTCAAAACTCCTCCAATGTGGCTGATTCAGAATAAATCTGCAAAGAAAAGTGGACCATAGTTCCTCCAAAGCAATGTAAAACACTCATAGCCAGTTATCTGAAACGCTTGCTCACAGTTGTTGCCACCAAGGGTGATGCAACCAGTTGTTAGGTTTAGTGGGCTTTTCATATTGGGCCAGGTAGGTTTTGATGGCTTTATCCCTTAATTTATGAAATCATCAATTTAAAAAGTTCCCAGACTTTTCTCACCTGACACGCCAGATGGATGTTTCACACATCTATCTGGGAAACCTTCAATATACAGCGTTTGGGCAAGGGCAGAGCCTTTGAAAAAAACTTGGAGTGTGATTGGATGAACGTTCTGTCTGTCTGTCAGATCTTTATGGGACAATCAGAGCAACAAAACATGTGATTTCGCAACTACCGAGGAATAAATTCCATATAGAACTGCATAAAGCGAACCATGGCGACTATAGACATGTCAGTATACAACATTTGTTGTTTTTGAAAAGAAAACAACTCACTGCTGTTCTTTGTTCTTCGAAGAAATGTCGTCAAGTTCTGATAAAACTGGCACTTTAGCAGCATCCACGCTAACCTCTTCCGCCATAATTGCACCAGCCTCTTGTTGCTGCTTGCTTACGTCACAACTCTGCCGCGCCCAAAAGTACTGCCCCTTGACGCTGATTGGTCCTGTCACTTTCTAACCAGGCCCAAACATTTCAGACAGGAGCACGATGGATTTGCCAGTGAGAAACAAGGAAACAGGCGTATCCATCTGCTTTGCAAGGTTAAGACTTTTCAGCCTGTGATCCAATATTAAGGTGCCGGAGACTGGGGACCCCCACTTTACCTACAGTAGTCTAAGCATGGCTAAATACAGCCATGCACATACAAGAATACTTTAGTTGTGTGTAGACTTGCATTTTAGGGATTTTTTAAAAACATTACTTTGATTTCAGCATAAATCTCACCATATGAGCTTGTTTTTATTTAACAATAAACTCATTTCATGCATCATTTTTTATAAAAATGGCAAAAATTCCTATTTTAAATCATTTAAGACATTCTTTGTGTTTTTGGAAGGCATCTGACGACCCCCCCAAGTGTCTTGCGTCCCCCGAACCCCAAAGTTGAGAACCACTGCTCTTGAGTCACATAAAGGCAAATATATTTACGAGAGTGCTCATGATGCAGCCCCATGCAAATGAATAAGTCACAGCTCAGTGTGTTCACAAGTTTACAGGTGAGTTAGCTTAATCGGGTTATTTTAATTGGACCCAAAATTCAAGCACCAGTGACTTAATGATTAATTAATAGAAACAGTGTTTTGCAAGCTTCTTGAAGTAGGATGTGAGATAAACAACTAGTTACTGGACAAAAAGGAAGTCTCACTACACCAAAGCTACCACTGGCAGAAATGTAGTTTGTCAGGTTTGTATATTTGGAATTCACCTGTGATTCTTTAGACAGTGGTTCTCAACTGGTGGGACCCAAAAATGAGTTGTGAAGCCATTTGTAGTGGGTAGCAGATGTGTTCCCGGATAAAGGATGCAGGAAAAAGTCTATGATGTGCTTTTATGTTGAAGGAAATGTCTCTACTTCTTTCATTCCATCTCAAGACCATAATACCCCATTTTCTTTAAAAACATTTGGTTTTGATTGAAGAATTTAGGAAATTTGGGTCTTGGTTTGTTATTAGGGAAATCATGGCATGTCCTGAATCTAAACCAGTAGAGAACTCATACTCACCAGCAGCAGGACGTGGGCATCAAGGATTAGACAGTGACAGTAAATAGTTGTCTTCTAAAACTTGTTAATTTCTCATAGGATGTCCTCTACTCATCTTTTGAACTGCCACAGAGCTTTGCAGTGCCCTGATGCTCTTCAGCCATGTTTTGGGGAAATTATAGCTTGTGTGGATGCTACCACACAATCTGTCTTAGACTTTAACAAATTTAACAAACATGTTTACATGTTAAACGTGCATTTTTTTGTCGGACTAACGGCATAATTGTACTTATACCATGCAAATTTTCTGACGCGTTAAGATCGCGTTAACTCAAATTTCTTTTAATGCCACTAATTTTTGGCGCAAAGTAACGCATACACATTCTGTGTGACCCTCAACCCATCCCGTAGGCTGAGCACACCACCAATGCAGAGAGCCCCCCCCCCAGCCATGCTGGATTGTTTACAACAGAGACGCTCAGACAACTCTGCAAGATGGGATGAACTCGCTATCTGGCATACCGGGCATTTCCTGGTGGGTCGACACACTTTGTGGCCAGTTTGATTTATTCATTTATTTATTTCCTTTATGTACCGGCTCCATAGCACCGCTGACCCTTTATATTGACTATTGACTGGTCCGATCCCGTCTCCTAAAGGTCTGTTTACCCCCTCTCCCATCTCAGCTCCTGCTTGAAAGTGAAAGTATTCGGAGAAAATGAACTGAACGCGCTAAAATGATCGAATGGGACTGTAAGTAAATGCCAAATTAAAAAAAATAGCCAATCAAGATGCTGTCAAAGACTCTGCAGTCCCTATAGGAGATGGTCAGACGCTGGTGAATATACAGCTACAGCATGAGGAGGGGGAGGGAACAGAGCAGCAGAGGCTGGTGTGTGACAGAAGCAGAGGTGTTACAGGTGATCTGAGAGTGAAGCAGTGAAGAAGCTCTGTAGAGTATCATAATATAAGCTAAAAGGCATTATTAGACTGTGGGTCCCCTATATCTACAAAGACAAAAATGGTTTGGGATTAAATCTGTAGCTCTTCTGTCATCTGAAGAATAAAAAGATGGTTAAGTCCTCTTACTACACCTTAAAAGTTCTCCACTGGGGAGCAGGTGGCCCAGTGGTTAAAGACGCTCCCCATGTATGCGGACGGCCCGGGCTCGAATCCGGCCTGAGGCCCTTTACCACATGTCTCTCCCCCACTCTTGACCCTGTTTCCGACTCTATCCACTGTCCTCCTCTATCTCATAGGCACAAAAATGCCCAAAAATAAATCTTAAAAAAAAAAGTAAAGTTCTCCACTGAGACTTCTTTTACTTTGCGTATTCATCAGTTTTGAAAAGCAGCTTCAAATTTTCGTTTATGGACAACATTCCGGTAAATCTACTGGACTGATGACAGTAATTTCTTACTGTCAGCATTTATTTTACATTTGGGCATTTTTTAATTTGGAAATAAAAAGATGATAAATAATAGCAGACATTTTTTGAGTAATTACTTGCTTTATCTCTTGACTAGGGCAGATGTGTCCACCTTACTGATCTCTGACCACATCAGAACAGTGAAACACCATTAGATGTGTCTGTGCCACTGCTGAGCTCTCAGTGGAGACTTTACTTCTCTCAGTAACCTGTAGTGAAATACTCTGAATGTATTTAGTCTCTTTTTGTATCATCCTATTGTGAGTCCTCTTGGTGTAAAGGGATGTTTGTGAGCCTTTATTTCCCCGTGTGAGGTTGAAATTCACTGCTTTAAGTGTGAATGATCAGGAGTGATCTTTGAGTGATTTAAACTTCACTGACCATGCTCTTTATGTACATGTGTGATGATGAGATCTGTTGTTCTGCATTAAGCTGCTGAGAACAACAGATGAATTAACTTCTAGAGGTCTAAAGTTGGACACTTTTGTGGTATTATTTAGTAATGTTACATTAAGGTCAGTATCTCCATCTGTTGTCCTTGTTGGGCTTCAGTTTACCATGTTATGCTCTCAGCAGATTTTTGGAGCATTCAGTATCTTTGAGCTCAGACTAGAGAATTTTCTGGACATTATCTGTTGTTGTTTTGGATTGTTGACATTACAGACATTTGCATAAAGAAAGCATTTTTGTCCACTTGTGTTGATAAGAGAAATAGTCCTGTATGGTACATTTAGAACGGATAAAAAAAGATTTTAAAAAAGCGCAATTAATTTGCGATTAATCTCAAGTTAACTATGAGATTTGTGAGATTAATCGCAATTGAAAATTTTAATCTATTGATAGCCCTAGTTCTGACCGAAAAGTTAGCATCTCTGTACAGAAAAGGAGCAGTCTAAGAAGTCATAAATTAATATTTTTATCCCGAACTAATAGACCAGGCACCCTGACAGCCAGATGTGTAACAAGCTAGACACCTTCTATGATTGTAACAGTAATGACAAAGAAACACGCTGTGTGGGTGAGGACAACGACCAAAACTAAATGCCCCATAAAGACAATATCATCACAGCACCTCTGCTGTGTAATCTAACACACACAACACTTACACACACACTTGTTCCATATTTTTACTCTATCTCCTGAGATCCCACACAAATTTCAGACCATCACAGCGGTGATCAAAAGACACCGAGCGCAGGGAGGGAGTCTCCCTTAATACGCTCTCCTCACAGCAGGATACACCTTCTTCCTGCACGCCTCCACTACCTGCACCCCCCCACACCCCCCTCCTCCACACCATCCCTTCGCTTCTCTTCCCCTTAGGCCCGGCTAGATACATCCCCACTAATTGGATTAGCCGTGACAGTAATGCACTACTGGGTCTCAGTAACACAAACACACACTAATAAATTGCGCGGTAGAGAATTAGCGCTTTCACTATCATTTACGAGATTAAAGGAGATTATGAGTGGCAGAATTAAGTAAGTGTAAGAGCCCCTTGATGAGAGGAGGAGAAGGTTTGTGACCTTGGAGCTGGGGACCATGCCTGGACAGTCACACATACAGTAATTAGCCCACAGACTAAGTAGCACACCAGCAGACAGGCTAATAATAGTGTCATTGCTATTAATAATGAGAGTGATAACAGCGCTCGTAATTATGACAGTCATAATCATAATGATGTAAATCATGTTCCGAGTTAGCACTTTAATCGTTGTGTGTGAGTGTGTGTTTGGAATAACATGAAGGTGATAGATTAATTTGAGGGTGTGTTTATGATTTAATGTTATTAGAGCTCTGTGTGTATCCATCGGATTATCATTCATGTTACACTGCTTTTGTTGTGGCAGAGTTATTGTCATCCGTCTTGCCATTGTCTGGCTAGCTCCCTGTTGCTCCTGTTTATACAAAAAAGAAGCTTTTTTTCTTTGTTGTTTATCTCTCTTTACTAACTACAGAAACACAAAGTGGGAGACATTAACACAAATACACCGGGGTAACATCACAGCTTCACACCTGTACAGCAGACCCCTGTGCTTTTATCATCAGGTATCTGTACCCCTCCTTTCCAAGACCTTCTACTAAGGTTAGAGAACACTTGGACCACATTATTTTGTTCACATCCAACTAATTTTTACTGGTGCCAGCCGACCTTTTCCCACCGCCTCTCCTCCTTGCTTCCCCTTGACCTTTCGCCGGTTGTCGTGTCTGCCTTGTCCTTTTGTTTTGCCCCGAGGTAATATCTCACATTTGAGCTGGGTGATTTATTTACTGCCTTTCATAGCACCAGGCACACATACTCACACAGAAATACCCACCGCAAGTGCATTTTTGCTTCATTCACTGACTTTATCTTCCTTTCAATGCATTCCCTCAAAGGCAGACAGACACCCTCCAAAAAAATGAAAAAAGCTTTGGCTCAAGCTCCTCACATTCATATTTCTCCACCAAATTAGCTGCCAAAGGAGTCCCTTGTCTTCTGTGGAGGGCCGTAATCCTGCAGTAAAAAAGTGAGGTGATGGGAATTTTTACAATTGTTAGGATTTTATGTGGAACGACCCACTAAATAAGTGACTCCTCCAATTTCACCTTCTTCAACTCTATTTCCCCTTTTAATCTGGTGACTCACGCCTCTGTTTTGACCGACTGTCAGTCAGACTAAGTAGCGTATGATTGAGGTTTATTGCAGCAGATTTGGGAACCACTGTTCGTATTTGCCGGAGGCTCTTTCTCTTCTGCTCTGTGCTGAGCTGAATTCATTACTAGGCGGGCTCGGCACATTTCTGCTGTAGGTGGCAGCAACTCGCGTGCAGCTGCTGAAGTTTGCCTCAGGGGCACAGTTCAACTCAAGACCTTCGAGACTTTGATTTCTGAGAGCAGATTTGTTCAGCTGTTGACCCAGTCCTGCTGTGCTAACAATAATAAATTTCTTATTGTGAATATCAATCCTCCATAAAAGTACAGAACAAATACTGAAAAATATACTAATAGAAAAACACATCCTTAAATGCTATGATTGTTTTCAAGAAAAATGCCAAAATCTACGAGATATACTGTATAGTGCCATGAAAAAGTATTCACCACCTTTCTGATTCCTGATCTTTTAAAATATTTATCACACTTAAATGTTTCAGATCATCAAACCAATTTTTATATTTCACAAAGACAACCCAAGTAAAAAGAAAATGCAGTGTCTGAATGATTAGTTCATTTTTTAAGGGGGAAAAAATCCAAACCTATCTGACCCAATGTGAAAAGTAATTGCCCCCTTAACCTAATAACTGGTTGTGCCACCCTTGGCAGCTATAACTGAAAACAAGCATTTGTGATAACTGGTGATGAGTGTTTCTCATCACTGTGGAGGAATTTTGGCCCACTCTTCTTCACAGAATTGTTTAATCTCAGCCATATTGGAGAGTTTTCCAACATGAACTGTGCGTTTAAGGTCACACCACAGCATCTCAAGTGGATTTAAGTCCGGATTTTAACTTGGCCATCCCAAAACCTTATTTATTTATTTATTTATTTATTTATTTGGAGCCATTCAGAGGTGGGCTTTCTGGTATGTTTCGGGTCGTTGTCCTGCTGCATAACCCAAGAGTGCTTGAGCTTGAGGTCATGAACTGATGGCTGGACATTTGCCTTCAGGATTTTCTGGTAGATAGCAGAATTCATTGTTCAGTCAATCACAGCAAGTGGTCCAGATCCTGGAGCAGCAAAGCAGCCCTGGACCATCACACTGCCACCACCATGTTTGACTGTTAGCATGATGTTCTTTTTATCAAATGCTGTTATTTTTACACCAGATGTAACGGGCCGCACACCTTCTAAAAAGTTCAACTTTTGTCTTGTCAGTCCACAGAATATTTCTCCAAAAGTCTTGGGGATCATCAATATGTTTCTTGGCAAATGTGAGACAAGTCTGTGTGTTCTTTTTTGTCAGCAGTGGTTTTGGCCTTGGAACTCTCCCATGATGCCATTTTTGCCCAGTGTCTGTCTTAAGGTTAAGTCATGAACACTGACCTTAACTGAGGCCAGTGATACCTGCAGTTCTTTGGATGTTGTTCTGGGTTTCTTTGTGACCTCCTGGATGAGTCGTTGTTGCAATCTTGGAGTCATTTTGTTGGCCGACCACTCCTGGGAAAGTTCACCACTGTTCCTAGTTTTCTTCATTTGTGGGTAATGGCTCTGACCGTGTTTCACTGGAGTCCCAAAGACTTGGAAATGGCTTTGTGACCTTTTCCAGACTGATGGATTTCAATCACTTTGTTTCTCATTTGTTCTTGAATTTCTTTGAATGATGGTGCATTTCTTTTTGAGATCTTGTAGCCTACTTCACTTTGTCTGACAGCTTCTATTTAAGTGATTTCTTGATTCAACAAATCTGGCGGTAATCTGACTTGGATGTGGACAGTGAAATTGAGCTCAGCTCTCCAAGAACTGTGGTTAGTCACAGTTAAATCATGATTTAACAAGGGGGGGCAATCACTTTTTCACATAGGGTCAGATAGGGTTGGATTTTTCCCCCCTTAAAAAATGAACTAATCATTCAGACACTGCATTTTGTATTTACTTGGGCTGTCATTGTGAAATATAAAAATTGGTTTGATGATACAAAACATTTAAGTGTGATAAATATTAGGGGTGGGACTCACTAGTGGCCCCAAGATACAATATTATCACAATACATGGGTCAAGATTAGATATTTTTGCAGTTTTAAACATTTTGCAATACAGTGAGTATTGCAATATCATATATCACGATATAATGTGATCTATACCATTTTTCAACTGTTTTGCTGATTTAGCATTAGTCTTGCCCTCATGTTTGTCGTATTTCCACAGTATTTTATTTTCATGTGGCACTTCTTGCAAACCTCATGCGTCATCTCCATCTCATTCGTGCCCTGCTTACATTCCTAATATCCCTCCCTTGGTGCTGCCATGTTTGTATTAACTTTCTCCTGCTCTATGACCATCACCTTTGCCGACCTCACTGGACAAACAATTGTTGAAACAATTGATTTTATTTTTCCATTATCATAGACATAAGTTCATATTAGCAGTTATTTTGAAAAAAACGATACTTGGTGGATGAGAAGATACAATATCACCAGACAAAATATCGCTATACTATTCACTTGACCTATATGAAACCTATATGAAATATAATTATTCTAGAAAGGATTTAACTATAACTTTATTATTAATTTCAACCGTTTACACCAAAGCAGTGTTCCCTTAAGCCTCCTTTTCTAGGGTCATGGAGTAGTGATGCAGGGACAGGGATTTTTATCTACATCTGTTGGAGTGACAGTAACACTACGCTAATTGCCTTTAATGGGCTGATAAATTCAGCATTGTCCTGCTCACTGTAACGTCGGAAGCAATCCATTTTACTTGACAATACTTGCGTAGATAAACTGATAATTCAATTGATCATTTACATAGAATATGTAGTAAAATAGATTGTTTCTTTAGTTTAGTTGGTTTCCTAGTTGTGTCACCAGACAATACTGTGTTCATCCTTTTTGGTTATTTGGCAGCTGGATAGCTCAGTGGTTTACATTGCTGACTTTGGTACAGGAGATTAACTGATCTGGGCACAGTCAGTATCCAGTGTTGACCCTTGGTGCCAGGAACACCTGTGTTTCAGATGTACGTCACTTAAACACATCTGCTAAATAATAATGACAATAATAACTTTATTTATATAGCACCTTAAAAAAACCTGATGTTTACAAAGTGCTTTACCATACAGAGCAAAAGCATGAACTCAGGGATTTACTAGATGAACAAATTAGTGATAAGCCAAACAGAGAAAGTCTTGATAATCAAACAGAAAATCAAAACAAACTGAGACACAGATGTCTATGAAATTAGCATAATTGAAAGGAATGGAAATGACATTGATGATCTTGAAGGAAGTATAAACAGTAAAAGGAAAATATCTAGGGAAAGACAGTATATTATATGAAAGTAAAACCACGCACATATGTAAAGACAACATCAGATCTATAGCAATAAAACAAAAATAAGAAGATTTATAGCAGATAAAACGAACAGCAAACATGGTTATGAAATATCAGCAATAATCCAATATCTATATTGTACAGCATGATTTTGTTGTTTTTGTTGTTTGTCTGTTTTTAAAACTTGTTTTTGGGCTTTAATGCCTAGAATGACATGGGAAAGTGACAGAGTGGGAAACTGGAGTCAGTTGTTCTGTCCATCTGCAAATGCTTCATCTTCTGTACTAACATCATTCTCACTTCTATGATCATTACTGGAACAGTTTAATTGAATCTAAGAGCAATACTATGCTATAGTTATCAATAAAATTTCTTTATATTTCATTTGTTTATCATTCTACCTACTAATGCTTATAATATATTGTTCTGTTTTGTATCAATCATAGCTGTAACTCAAATTTGTCACATATTGCACCCATCATTAATGAAGTTATAGCACTTTCCTACAGAATGGGACATATGTGTATGGTTATGACTGACAAAAAGTTGTGTTTCAATTGTTGTTTTGTTGTTTCTCTTGCCACTCTCAACTACCAGGCTTTCTGCACCCTGACATGATTATCTGTTTGTTTCAGTAGTATTTTAATTTATTTTTGTTTGTTTGTTTTTTGTCTTTGTTGGTGAGATAGGACCATAGGCCAGACTTAAACCTGGACCACTCAAGTAAACATAGGGGCGCAAGCTAACCACTGGGTCATCTGCACCCCATGATTATGTGTTGATGTGAAAATGGAAAGTAAAGCCAATTTGATCATCCTCTGTGAAATGGTTCGATCCATATTTAATTGGCACATTAAAAAAATCAGTCAAAAAATATAGCTAAAAATTACATTGAGAAGTATTGAGTGATAAGATTAGCATGTTTAAAGAATTAGAAGTGTTCATTTTTATTCTGCCTGTATCTCAAATTCTGCATATGGAACTGTGAGAAATAAAATGCAAATTTGGCTCTCAAGAACTCAAAACAATTTAATATTCACTAAACCACAAAGGAGGAAAAAAAGCCACTAATAAGTCTGTTCAAGCATTCAGATAATCGTCTCAGTCAGGCTGTGTGACCAAGCAGAATGTCTGCATTATCCGTACTACAATACCCATAAGCCCAAGGGTTTACACTGCCAGCCAACCAATTAACTGCAAATACTCCTGTCAGCCAATTATGCTGAAATAATGATACATTGGAATCCCCCATCCACCACACACACATGCACACACATAAACACCAGCACATGGGTAACACTTACTTCATCAACATGCTAGCTACTGTATTTATGTGTGTGTGTGTGTGAGCATGTGTGATGATGATGAAATAGCCATCTGCCACAGGCAGGCGTGTGTGAATCCCAAATGAAGACGAGTGGCTGGCTTCAAACAGCAGCAGCCTTTAAATTGTAAATGAATGAGGTGCATTTCTGCCTCTGGGCATCCAAACCTTATACCTCCACTTACACAGCCGCAGCGCCTCACACTCCTCAGATAAAGAAAGAAACACTGGTCAATTACTCCCTTTTCTTCAATTTAATCCCCTCTCTCCTTCTTTTCCATTAGATTCTTCCCCCTTTCTCTCTTTGAAGATGATACCATCGGAAGTGGGTCAGCAGAGAGCAATGTCAGCTGTTTGCTGATATTTGTAGAGTGAGAATGTGAGGTACAGTGTGTGTGTGTGTAATATGTGTTAGTGTGTATTAGCAGAAGGGAGACAGAGAGATTTACATTGTGTTTGATGTGAGTAAGCCTGCCGCTGTGTTCATTAAGGTGCTCTCAGGGTCTTCAACACTCATCATCAAATGATATGATGATAAGAGTCTGGCCCTAATAGTTGATGACAATTCAAGCTCTTACTGACAATTTGTGTCTATTAGAGGTACTCCATAAAACTAAAGACGTACAGCTGAACATGATTTTTTCTGTTACAAATTAAACCTTTGATTTCAGTGTAATGGTTCCCTTGAAGATGCTTCAGCTGATGGTTTTTATGTCCACTGAGGGGAAATAGATATAACTGAAGCTCTGAGCTGAGGTTCACCACTTAGAAAAAGAAATATTGGCCTTATTATGAATTTTCCAATGAAGTATGATTTAATTGTTGCTAATTGTAATACACTTATGACAACCTTAGTTTACCACTTACAGTTAGGGTTACTATTAATAAGAATTATGTTTATCAAGTGACATACTTCTTTTTCATTTTGGTCTTGGAGTGAAACCTTTAATTTTTCAGAGTACACCAAAAATCTCTGGTGCTAGCAGTATTTTTCTGTCAGAAATGTCATCCAGTTGTAGCAGGAAAATCCCAGAAAAAAAATCAAGTTTCTCAAAGATGGCAAGAAGTGACCCAATAGGCTATGCTAGTCAGACACAACAGGCACAACAAGACCCAGAATCTAGGGCCAACATGGATACAGACAGTATTTATTCAGATACAGCTGTTATTAAGTTATTACCTACAAGAGATCTGGTGTTTAAGGTTTAAAGGTTTAAGAAAGTTGAACATCAAAGGAATTAAGTTGTTCTGTCATCCTTACTTGGCTTTTAAAAATCTAATAATGAAACCGAAAGAATGCATCACAAAGCTGCCATGTTGAACTTTCCTTTGGTTTGTTTTTGAGGCTTGATCTCATCTTTTGCATCCACTGATATTTTCTGCCCAGTAAACCCACCAACAATTACTGCCACTACATCAACAGAATCAACATTAAATAACCGTAGCATACGGTCCAGTCAGTACTTTAATATCCAAGAGTCATCAAGTCAATATCATGTCCAAATATTCAATTTGGCTTTTTGAACTTATGTAAATACTGTTGCCCACCACTAGCAGAAGCTACTCAGTAATATCTATCACATTATAAGAACACAGCAGCATCAGCAGGCTAACTCCAGACGGCGTCAGCGGTGTGGTGCTGAGGCTGTGCAAAGCCAAAGGTGAACATGGCTCATCACTTTTCTCAGTAGTTTCACAGCAGGAGCAGCAGGGGCTGGACCTCCATTTCAAGCTGTTGCTGGTGGGTTCTCATCATTAACAGCATTAGCTGTTCCACCTTTCCTTTGCTAGCCGAGCTATCCTTGTTGCCATTGGCTCCTTGATCTATGCAGCTGGCGACTGAAGCAAAGGAACAACCTATTTTCAGTATATAGCCAACGTTTTTAGCATTTTTGATGTCTACTGTAATTTTTTTTTAATTATTATTTTTAATGCTTCCACTTAGCTTTTGTCCTTGATTACTCAGTTTTGGCCCTCTCTGAATGCAGATCGTTGTTGATCTACACAAAGTTGACTGGCATTACCTTTGACCTCTTGCATGCCTGCTAACCAGGGGAGAGAGGTATGTCAGCTTGCATCGCAAAGCTACAGGGGTGTGAGTGGACAGGCTAAAGCAAAGCAAAATCTAGCAGGATTCTTTTGTTTATGTATACTGTACTGGGCCCTCCACAGATCTCAGGCCCCCTGGCAATTGCCCAGTTGCTCTCATGGTCAATCTGGCCTTGCATACACCCAAAGGCTGGTGTAAAGTTGGCTTTTATCTTGTATGTCCATCAAGCAGTTACCTAAATCAAAGTTCCTCACTTGTGCAAAAGCTGTTATTTTCCTGTGAGGTCCCAAATTAAAAAGTCTCTTTTAGAGTAGTAATGTCATCTGTTAACAGCCTGGGGGAAAAAAGCAAAAAAAAGCAAAAAAAAGTTTCAGTTGCTCATGTCTTTAATGGAAGTTATTTTAATCAGGGCTGTCAAAAGATGAACATTTTTAATCAAGATTCATCTCAGAATTTCTGTAGTTAACCCTTTTATTGCATTTAAGGATACCACTGTTTTGCATTTTAAACTGTTTTTGTGCCATTTGGGATTTTTTTTTCTAAAGATAATTGACCTCCTGTTTGGATACAGACTTGCTTTTATGGGTAGATCAAAAGTTAGAACATGACCTTAACCACAGAAAAAGGAACTTGTTACGGATTGAAAATGAAGTAAGAGATCACAAAAAAGGTTCAGATAACTTTTGACTTGTCCACTGAGCCATCTGTAAGGTTTTCAAAGTGAAATTGGACATCAAGGAGCAATGGTGGACTTATTCTACATCACTGTGGCTGCACAGAGACACTGGCGTGACATAACTAAAGTGTGTTGAGAGGGGCAATAAAGCATGCAATTAATTGCAATCAAAAGAATTGTGCACTGATTATGGACCTTGATTAATTGCATTTAACTTTATGAATCCTGACAGCCCTAATTTTATTACACTTTGTAGTTGCCCAGAAATTGCCATGATCATTTTCATTGCTGAGTCAACTGAAAAGTGGACCTGTATTTTCTTGCCTGGGCGTTTAAGTGCTTGGACGTGCTCTCCAAATGGACGGCCGCACAGACACAAGCTGACACTTTCATGACACTGTAACATCTGGTGTATTGATATCCAGCACTGGCTTCCTCTTTGCTGCAAACCAATATTCTCCCAAAAGCTATGGACAGTGTCTTTAGTATCCCATGTATTTACCTGTTGAAGAGGCTGATTGAAAGTTAGAAGAACATAAAACTTTAAATGAGGTGACTTCAGTCGTTTAGCTTCACAACTCCTCTTTGGAAACCAGTGGGTGATGTCACTGACGTTGCATCCATGTTTTATGCAGTGGCATCTTTCGACAGATTAGCCCTGTAATTATACACTACCAGACAAACAGTGAGTCTGTCAGTGCAGCACAGCTATTAGCTTGTCTTCACAACTTCTAGCCACTGCTGCTGCTGTGTTGATTCAATCACATCCCCTCTGTCTCTACACTAGCCTTACTGTTCATTAGCATGCTGCATGTTGCAGCTGTGTAGCGTTAATTTTTGGGGACATGCACTGCAAACACTCAAAACAGACGCATGGCATATGGGGCAGCTTTATGCACACATAAACACAAAGTCTGCTTCCTTTAACGTTTAATGTGCTAATAATGGACATGTGCTGAGAGGAAGAGTAAACAAAGGCCCTTCCTGTCTGCTGTTCATGATGCTTGTACCTTATAGATATGGTCTGTCGCTCTGCTGTTAGTCTGTTTTGCTTTTGTAGAGACATCATTTTAAATCAAGACTGTTCCATAACCACATAAAAAACTCTTCACAGCAGGCTTAACAGATCTCTAATGCATCAAAGTAGTAAGTCTGCAGCGATGGTCTGACAGCAAAGGTGGGATGTCTCCCCTCAGAGCTCATCAGTGTCAATCACATTCACACTGCTGTGTAGCTCCTATTAAAACTGCCATACCTGTGCGTGTCTCTGCATTCACATATGTATGTTTGGATTTATGTGCTAATGCATGTGAGATTACATCGCTATATGTGTGCTCGTCTAAGTATATGTATTGTGTCTTCACTTCAGGCTGCATATGCATCCTGTCTTGTGTGTCTTTTGTGTGTGGGGAGTGTATCTTTCCACCGGAGTAGTAGACAAACGCCACATGAGACCTCTCAGACACAAAGGGGGTAATATATGTATAGAAGGGCCTCTGTGTCCCAGTCTTATGGAAATACAGTCTCGCTCACTGTCTCCATGCTCCCTGCTAATGCCTGCTGCTAAACCCCAAATGGACCATTATGTGTCTGCAGAGTGGGAGGGTCAAGAGACCTTCGATGGAAATTGGAATGGGGGTAGGGACACATTAATTCAACTTAGGTCTACTGGTATACACTAAAGCAGGATATGCTTGTTCTGTGAAGCATAAACACACACCTAGCAGATGCATGCATCCACCTTAAAAATAGGCAAAATATGCACATATACAAATAAGGTGGACACATCTGCACCATGCATGATTAACTGCATTGGATTCAGACGTATATGCACAGTCAGACAGGCACACACATACACTTATCTTGGACTCCAATGCCAATGATGGACCTAACTCGGTCCCATAATCTACACGGACCACATGCTTATAGTAGATCAATGCTGTGATTACACCAGAATGGCTCTAGCTCCATCTCCCCCCTCCTTTCCCTCTCTCTCTCTCCCCTTTTCTCCTCTCTCCTGTGCGACCTTATCTCCCAGGCTTAATCAAATTGCCAGTTAGAGGTAGAGGCTGCTGCTGAAGTTGTGGATGGGAGATAAAGAGAGAGAGAAAGGGAGGAATAATGAACACAAGCGTGCAGCTCTGCTCTCCGTCTCAGAAAAAGGGAAAGGTGTTATAATAGATGTGGACAGACGTTCTCTGTCAGCAGCCGGCGCTCAATTCAACCTCTCATCTCCTGCATTAACACCCCCGTGCTATCCCTTTCCCCACCCCTCTCACTCCCACCCCTACCTTTCTGTAACCTCCTGCTATATTTGGCCGTCAACCCTGTCTCTCTTCATCCCCGTCTCTGTCTCTTCCCTGCTGCAGACTCAAAACACCGCACCTCTGCCTATTTTGTATTCTCCCCCAACCATTCTTCTCTTCCTTCTTTCCCCTCTTTTCCTCCTCTTCCTCGCTCTGTCTGCGGCAGCCTCTCGCTCAGATCTACATATCTTCAGCAGTAATTGACATTTTCCATTTGCCAGCCTCTTTTCCTATCGGCCTGCCAGCCAGCGTCACCAAGGCAACAGCGATAGGCCCCTGTGCTCAGCGAGAGAGAGAGAGATGGGGATGAGAGAGGAAGGGGGGTTAGGTCTGCCTCAGCTTTGGCTCCTCGTCTCCCCCTCACATGCACATCGTTCCTTTGACCTGACAGGACCCTCGGCGGCCCACTTAGGGAATAGTTAATAAGCAAAAAAATAATCATGAAGGTGGCGTTCAATAAGGGCATTTAAGCTAATTTAAGGAATTAATGAGCATTTTATGATCCCCCAGGGCAGAGAGGGTTGGTGAGAACGGTCATGTGCTCTATGTACACACATAATCCTTCAATATGTTGTGTCCATATGAATTAAAATATAGAGAACTATTAAATATAATTGGCATTTCATGTCTTTGTTGGAAACATGAGAGCAGTGTAGCTGCCTGATGTATTTGTGAAGTGCATTCAGATGCACAGATGGCATATCATCCTATTAATCTCTGATCTGTTTTCTAATTCTCCTCTGCCTCTCTTCTGTGTGTGTCACTCTCTCCATCTTTTTCCTGAATATGTGCAACAGCTAATTTCCTCATTTTTGACTTTAATTGCCTGAGCCTGTCTGAAAGGCTACTTTGTCATCCAAATAACCAGGCAGTGCTTCAGTCTTCCTCCCCCCAGCCACATCCCAACTTCACTTATTTTAAGCTTAATAACATGATACATGAGTATCATGTTAAAGACATGTAGATGAATAACTCTGTCTAGTGCGTCTTTTTCCTACAGTTATTTTATTCATGAGCGGCTGTTGAGTCTAGCTTGAATTTTTCATAGGTGCCAAATTGTGGCACATAATGGCAGTAGAAATGCCCAGTGTTGGTGTTTATTGGGGTGGGTGTTGGTGAATTAGATACAATTTAAAAAGATTCTACTGCGTGGGTGACAAAGGAACAAAAGTCGAGTCAAAAGTTTGCCTTAATTGATGACAACACTGTCCGTTTATGGCGCCCGAAAACTCCTGCATTCCTTGTCTCTCCTCCTAATGATCTGCCAGCCTCTAATGCCAGTTTTCAAGTCGCACTAACTGTGACGGTCGACAACCCACAAGAAGGGTGAAGATCAGTGTGAGCAGTGTTAGATGAATCGTGCTGTTGTGCATTTGTGTCTCTGTAACTGATTGTGTGCGTGCAGCACAATATGCTGTCACCTCACACCGTGTCCTGTGGCCAAGTAATGAGAGAGCACAGTAGAAAGGTCTGTCACTTTTCTCTGTCGTTCAGCACTTTTTCTTTGCCTTTTACTCATTATCTTGTTTTCCTGCTCCAGTTATTTTGGAGTTGTGTGACCACTTTCAAGGTGTATTTCTTTAAAAAAAAAAAAAAACAGAGTTTGATAATCTTTAAGTTATTTTTCTAACTGCCCACAAGTTTGAGCTCACTGATGACAACATAACAGATGAGTCTGAGGAGGACAAAGTAGCAAAACGGCTATGTTTGACATCTGGAGCCAAATATCAGTGCGTTTATTTGAAAAGGAGTCGCTCAAACACATTTCTCTCGCACATTTAATCACCACATCGCAGCTTCATGACTTCTCACAGTCGTGGGACGCTGCATGACAGCGAGATAATGTCAGACAGCAGTGAAAAGATGTGAAAGATTAAACATGATGAAAGGTAAAGCTGACACCCAATTGCAGCCACTAGATATTAATCCTGCACTTTTTAAAACTGCCTCTTTTCAAAGGTATTTAATATTCTTTTGTTATTTTATGCTGGGGTGTATCATCATTGCTTAGCATAGTTTTATTTACTGTAGAATCACTGTACTATGATATAATCATGATTATGGACCATGTATCGTGTTGTTTCCTATCATTCTTGTAAATTCAGCACTAGAATTACTAGTTAGTTAAACTAGTAATCAATATTTTGTATTAGTCAAGGCCCATAATCCATTGTTATGCAGCCACCAGTCACTTGTTTCTCCTGTACCTGCGATTAATGGCTACTTCCATGCAGCCATAAATGCTCTTTAATCCACCATAAACAAAGAGGTAGTGATAGCACTGATAGCATCTCCTTGGAACAGCATAGTTTAGCAACATTTTTCATCTAGAAAATTGGATAAAGATGTATGTACAAGATAGGGCTATTAAAAGACAAGACCAATGCTGTAATACAGTTTTAGCGAACATAAACGTTTTTCAGTGTCTTTCTCCTTCAACATACTCCGTTTCTGCATCAACACACCGCTGCATTCAGATCTTTTACTGATCAAAGCAGTGAAATAGATCTTCTTCAGACAGTTGTCTCAGGACCTCTGTTGTTCTTCTCCTAACTTCTGACACAGACTGTAAATGTTCCTTTGAGCACAGATTTGATCTTAGGAAAAAAAAAGTCACACAGTGTTAGATCAGGTGAATAGGGAGGGTGATCAAGCAAAAAAACCCAAAAAAAACAATCAACATGGCCTTGAATTTGGACTTGCTATGTTGTACTGGCTTCATTCTTAGTGGCGATGGCATTCTCCAATCAGCGTTAATTCTGGCAGCTATTTTTAACTTTAGTTTTAGTTTTTAAATGAAATGCATTTGATTTTCAATCCCATTATATTAATTTCTACCCTTTATAGTTTTGGTCTAGTTTTAGTGAATGAAAACTCAAAATATTTTAGTCTAGTTTTAGTCCATAAAAAGTCCTCACATTTTAGTCTTTACTTTTAGTCCAAGTATTTATTCTCTTGCCTAAATCTGTCATTTTGACAAAAACTAAACTTAGTTTTTGTCAGTTGTAGTCATCACAGATCTATTTTTGTTGGTTTTGGTCTTGTTTTTGTCATGGAAAAAAAGGCTGTCGAATAGTTTTAGTCATAATTTTAGTCAACGAAATTAACACTTGGTCCTATGCATTGACTGCTGTTCTGTCTCGGGATCGTATTTCGTATATTCAAGTTTCATCGCATGTTGTAAGTCCTTCTAGAAAACTTGGCTTTCCTTCCGTTTGTTCCGAAATGTCTCCATTAATTTGTTTTTTTTTTTGTTTGTTTGTTTTTTTCGATCAGGAGTCAGAAGTTTTGGGACAACTTTGGCACACACTTTTGTCACGTTTGAATTTTCATGCAAAAATCACTGAACTGTCTCTTCATCAATGGAGACCAATTCTGCTATCATTCTCGTACTGCGTCGTCAATCATTTTGTATAAATGTATTGAATGTTTTCAGAAGTTTTTGATGTACAGAACGTGCATCGTCTTAGACATTCTCTAAAAAGCTTTTGTGCCATTCAAAAACAAGTGACATGCAGTGTTGCCCATACACCTCAGTTAATGAACTAAAAGATTCAGCTGCTGTTTTGTTTAATTTCACCAAAAACTTAAAGTTAATGCATTGCTTTAAACTTTTAAGCTAATCATTTTTCCAACGCCTTAAGAATAATCATGTGAAATTCAATCAGTAGCTAGCAGTGAACCAAAGACGCCACCTATTGGAAACTTACAGGAGTTGTGCATGAATAACCAACCTTTAATATATTACACTCAGTTTGACTGTGAACCACAAGGTTTTATCCCCGTAAGTGCAGTCTCATTTTTTAGTAACTATATCTTGTATGCATTGTCAGATTACACCCACATATAGCTAATGCATTGAGTGATTGTTTTTGGCAAATAAATTAGACATTAACCCTCAAAGAGGATCAAAAAGGCCAGGTCAACCATATTGACTGTTTTCTGGGGATTTTCTTGACTTTAGACTAGACAACAAAATGTGGTTATAAATTGTGTTTAATCAAAGCTGATATTTACTGTTTTGGAATATCTCTAATTGTATCACACATCGTTTCCTATTCCTATATATGGCATTTAATTGATTTGTACTGAGTTGCGGTGTAATCCCCCCCAACAAATGAGTGTTCAGTAGTCATGTTTTATTGCCAACAAGGATCAACCAGCTCTTAAACAGGAACACTAACTAGAATTTTTGTTTAGTTTAGTTTACTCAACAGATGCGTGTGTGTCATTTATCCAGTTCATACATACATCTGTAAGCGTCTTCTGGTCAAATTCTGCATCACAAAGCATAGAAACAAATGATTCCCTTCAAACTCTTCATAACTTTTTCAAAAAAATAAAAATATCCATGGTAAAAAGAATCAAATAAGATAGGTCAAATCTGGCCTTGTGTGGTGTGTGTTTGACTCCCTGTTAGCAGTTTAGTGGATGTCTTTTGTATCACTGCAATCTCCATTCACTGTAGACAACTGAACTTCCTGCATTGTGCACTGTTATGAAGTGCAGCTATCTTTAGGAAGTTTGTTGTGACAAGTGCTGCCCTCCTTGCTTCACGTATCCAAGACAACAGACTGCTGACGCTTATGAAGCTTCTCCTTTTAAAGCAATGTTCAGGAAACTTCAACTGCATGCTGCTAATTATGAACACAACTTATGAAAGCAGCCTGTTTACACTCAAGTGTATGGAATGAGAAACTTTTTGCAGAAGACTTTTAACTGAAATTGCCCGTTACTTGGCAAATCAGTGAGTAATATGAGGGGGTTTTACTGTGATAGAATTTTAAAATTAGATATGGTACCAGTAAAATAAGTTTGGGTGGATGAGTATATTGTAGGTAACTGCTTACCTTAAAACGTCAAATAGTACTCTCTGATAATGTTTTTTATGTTATAATTTCACCTAAGGTGGACTAACTTGTGCAATCATTTGTAGCCATGACTGTTAGTCATCCACAGAACCAGAAGGTGAAGTTTCACCAATGTCAATGTGCCACTCAATATTTGTTGACATTAATAACAATTACATTGCCCCCTATAGGCGGGACCTCTTTAATTGAGACAGCAACTTCACTCTTTGTGCATTTTATTTAATTATTTTATTTAACCTTTAACGAGGAGAAAACCTCTTTGAGATTAAAATCTCCTTTTCAAGAGTGTCCTGGCCAAGACAGTAGCAGCAAACTAAGTGCATAAAGGTTTAGTGCTCAAAGGCATTCTGGGAAAACTGCAGATTTGTCATAACTCAAATAATTTGAGTAATAACCAAGTGTTGGCTACGTCTTGATATCTATGGCTATAACATTATAAAAACAAGCCATATGTGTTTAAAAAATACTTAGAACAGAAACTAATTTAACTTTCTGACACAAGCTTCACCACCAATAACAGTAAATTCCATACTTACAGAAAAATGGGTGGGTAATAGCAGCGCTGAAAATGTCCTTGGAAAAGTGTAAATCCTAACCGGTAAAGGACAAAATGGCGGTTTCTCCCTGCACATGCTCAGACAGAGCAGTATGTGGTCCTCATTTGAACATAACTTTTTTATGTTTCTGGTACACAATTAAAAACTAGCCTGAACACATTTTTAAGATTACTTCTACATAATTAAAATCACTTTAGTTTAACACAACTTTTTTACATTATTTTAACACATTTCAAACCAACTTATTTGAACACAGTTTTATTATTTTACTTTTCTACAATTAAAATCAACTCATTTGAAATGGAGATAGCACATTTTGAAATTAGTCAAAAAATATAAGAAGGATTGAATTACACATTTAAATCAGTGAAACAAACGTAATAATTATACGTTACAAATACTAAGGGTCAAAATCTGTTTTTTTCAGTGTAGGAGCAGGCTGACCTTCACCTGGGAAGACATGCGACGATCTGACAAAGGACAGGGAGAAACACAGAACCTAAATACACGAGGAGAGACAGGTGTGGTTAACGAAACTCGGGTGAAACCACTGAGGATAATCACAGTGGAGAGAAACTGAGGCAGGAAGAAAAACTGGAATCACACAGAAGGGAAGGCAACTACAAAATTAAACAGGAAACTTCACAATACACAAGAACGCTGGACCAGGAAGAGACACCAGGAGGGGAGCAAGGAAACAAATACAAACACAGGGAGTTAAACTAAACATGAAACACAGGAGAAAAGGAACAAATGCCAACACAGGGGGAAAAAACTAACTCACAAAATACCAAAAAGTAAAAACTAGGAAAACCCTAATACAAAGTAAAACTAGAAACATGGAAATAACAGAGAATTAACAAAGAAAACACTAGAGAAACTCAGGAACAAGACAAATCAAAATCTGGATCATGACAAATATGAGTGAGGGTTTTTCTTTTAAGCTTCTGTTCTCTTTGTTATTACTAATCAGTTAAATTATAGATATTGTACCATCCTAAAATATATAATATTTAAAAGTATTCATGTATTGAAATTTTCAAACAGCTAAGCTTTGTGTATTTACAACCCCAATACCAAAAAAGTTTTAGGACTGTGTAAGATAGCTAAAAAAAAAAAAAGAATGCAATGGTTTGCAGATCTCAAACCCATATTTTACTCACAATAGAAATTAAACAAAAATCAGATGTTGAAACAGACATTTTTCCTTTTTATTAAAAATACTTACTCATTTTTAATTTGATGCCCGCTATACATCTCAAGAAAATAGGCACAGAGCAATAAAAGGCTGGAAAAGTATGTGGCACTAATGTAAAACAGTTGGAGAAGTCGTTCTTAAACTAATTAGGGTAATACATCAAAGTCTCTCATAAGTAAAGATGGGAAGAGGTTCACCAGTCTGCAAAATCCTGTATCTATTGTGTTTGGGTTTTTTTTACACAGTGCCCCTACCTTTTTGGCACTGGGGTTGTAACACGTCATGAGAGCCCAGGCCTGAAATAAAGTAGATGCATAGTATTTTTTTTTACTCATAGACATGTCACTGAAGAAATTTTGTTGCCCAATTCCCCATTCCAGACTTTGCTTTTATGAATGACTTTTTCTATTTTCACAAAAAAAAAAGAAATGTGCAACCCTAACCCTGTCTTTGTGATTTGACTGCATCATGATGTCTTCGTAAACTCACAGGGGAACTGAGGCTGACAGCAGAACAGAAAACTCTCTTACAGAGTTAAGATTCTGATGGTGGTGATGAAGAAGGATGGAGGATGTGATGTGGAATGGACCTAGTAACTGATGAACTGGACAGGAAGTGACTGGGGTGGAGCAGGGACGGAGAGGAGAGTTGATTTAAAGTTAGTTAGCAGTACCATTTTTGTTTAGAGATTGTGTCTTGATCTTGTGAGTTTGGTACTAATTAGGGATGCACAATTCTTGAATTTTGCTAATATTTCAGCTGATAGTGGTGTGGGGTGATAACATGCAGATAACCAGTTGGACTAGAATCATGCATTGTAAACCACAGCTGTGGCTAAATTGAATGGAGGCTGTTTGACTGGCTTTTATACATAAATCAGTGGACATGTTTGCCATGATTGTTGGAGGATGTGTGTGATATGCTCTGTAATGACAAGCATGCACGCTCTCACTCAGACAGTCCAAGCTTTATCAAATTTCCCAAATATCCCATCTATCATGTGTTTAAAATTGCCTCTATTTGGATACCTTGAAGAGCAATCCCACAAATAGGCTGTTGGCATGGCAAAAGCAGATCTAAAAATGACTTTCTCCTCTTCCATTTTGTGTAGTGAGCGTTCCATCGGCTCCAGCTTTAGAACTGTGTCAGATTGACTTGTATCAGTCAGGCACAGAAAAATAGCTCAAACAGCCAAATTGCTCTGTTGCTTTTCTGTCCTTGAGTCTGGTTTTACGCACTTTCTCATCCATCCCTTGTTCTTCTACTTCAAGGTTAAGTCGTCTCCTCTCCCTGTAATGAGTGACAAAATTATTTCAATTAAAGTGTCACCTGTCAGTCAGACAGCTCCAGGTGACACTCTGTAATGTTGAGCCAACATCAGAGATACCCAAATCAAACTGCCAGCGGAGTTCATTTCAATCATCTCTGCCGTGCGTTGTTGAACTGAGGGACTCAGAGTCCCCAGCCTCCACCAATACACACACACACACACCTCTTACCTCTCCACCACCACCACCACCTCTATCTCCCTCCCTCCTGCATGTCTCCTCACTTTAATTAGCTCCGGATTAAATTAAAAGCTATATGTTGGCGTTAATTGATTTATCTTGAGACGGGCTGTATAATTACAGGTTCTCAATGGAGAGATCTGCACTGTGACGCTGGAGGCTTCCCTCTCTTCATTGTCTGACTGCATGTGTGCATGTGCTACCACTGTTTGTGTGTGTCTTCCACCATAAGCATAATAAGCATTGTTTGAGCCAGTCAGAGGTTAGCGAGCAGCCACTACTCGATGAGCGCGGGAATAAAAGATGATGCAAATAGATGTCGTCTCGCCATAATGAAACACAATTACAGCTTTATTAGAAGATGTAATTGCTTTGTTAGAGCGTCTCAATTTGTCCTTGTTGTGCGCCGTTTACTCCTGCCATTATACAATGCACATGCTCATCCATACTTGACCTGCTATGTAATATGTGGCACCCCCCTCCCCTCAGTTATTATTCTGCAAAGCATGGAGAGTTGTCTTTATTGTCTTTATGGAGCAAAGTGGGCTTTCACTAGTGATGGGTGGTTTGCTGTGAAGTACAATGAGGGAGCCTGAAGGCTTTCACTGCATCACAGACAATTGGTATTCTGCAACACACATGCACACACTCAGCCATATATTTCCTGTATGGATACACACCATTTAAATGCTGTTGCAGCAGACAGGCAAAAAAGACACAAAACCTGCTCTCTACCCAAACTCTTCTCCAGCAGCTCATCCAAACAGGGGAGAAAAGGAAACCTGCAGTACTTCAGCATGTCTTTCTTCCTCCTATTCTCTCCCACAGTCCAATGTGTGCATGCTAATCAGGGCCGACAGAGCGCCGGGCGCTGTCTGTCTGTCAGCTGTAACACCACATGCTGACCGACTGGATGGCATCAAGCCTAGAGGTGTGAAATGAGCCCACTGGGGGCTATAGTCTGGCTGGAGCGCTAGTCAAACAGCTCTGGACATCATGAGAGAAAAGAGAAGGGGTTGGGGAGGCAGAGGTGGAGGAAGCAACAGACAATATATAAAAGATTGTGAGGGGGAGAACAAAGGAGAGAGGGGGGAAAGAGGGAGAAGTGAACTCATGTGAAGAATGAGTGAGAAAGGAAGGGAGGATGATGGATAGAGAGGGTGAGAGATGGAGAGACATGGCTCATCTGCTTCTGCTTTCTGGCCATGGCGAGATTGCAGGATTTCCTGGATCAGCCAACTGTGGAAGTGAATTTTTCCCCTGCTTGTCTCCTCTCACTCGTTCTCTTCCTCCACCTCTCTCTCACACACTTTCTTCCTCTCCTTCATCTTCTCCATACCTCCCATTTCTTTCCTGTCACTGAGCAATGGATTAAATCCCCATTTCTTTTCCAGTGCTGTTTTGATATCAGATTAAACTCCCTTATCCTCTGTCTGTGGTACCTGCCTGTCTTCTCACACCTACATGCCTCTCCATCTTGACTTTATCCCCTGTTATTTTTGGTTTAAGCGTCTTTGAGATCAAAACATGGTGTACTTTAAAGGCTTGATAGATGTATGGCGATATGTTTAAGTCATACATTTGTAAAAAATGTAAAAATGAAATTAGGGTGACATTTGAGATGTTTAATAGAATCCTGTTATAGTATATTGGACCAGTTGGAAGCCCACTTTAAACTGGCCTAAGTAGTTACTAGTTACATAATACCTACATATGAAATTGAAAAATACAAGTATTTTCAGCTGATCCATTTTCACAAGTTGACTTTTTTGGGGATAGTTTCTATTTTAAGGTTTGCCCACACTGGTTGGCACTTAAAATTTCGTTGTACACGTTACAGTGACAATAAAGCAATTCAATTCTATTCTATTCTATTCTATTCTGTTCTATTCCATTTTCGAAGTTTTGTAGATGTATGGCTACTTGTTGACTGTTGAGTGTCTGAGACATTGCATATTTCAAAAAGAACGCGCCAAAATATGCCAGTCCAACATATTACCAGTTTTAGATTATTTTTTTTAATTTAATGTTATTCATAAACAAAGACTGGCAGTTACATTCAGGAAATAACCACATTGCAGGCATAACAGACTAAGCAACATTTCGTAAATAAAATAGAGAAAAAGGTCAAATATCTACCCGGGATTAAATCATGTTAATAGAAGTATTTACACAAACAGTGGCTCGCTTTAGTTTGGCTAGCTTCTGCTAAAGCTAACATAGCTATGCAAGCTACATAATTAATGTAACTACATAAGCCAGTGTAGCCAAGTTAGCTATAGCAACATGAGCTTTAGCAAACTTAGCTAAAGCTTAATTATCTACATAACTCTCATAGCTGCTTTGTGAGCTTAGCTTTTGCTAAGTTTGCTATGTAGCCTTGCTATCTGTAGCTAAGTTAGCTTTAGCAACATGAGCTTTTGCAAACATTGTTCAAGCTTAGTTAGCTACACAGATAGCATAGATACCTTACTGTCATAACTCCTTTGTGATCTTTACTTTATCTGCTGTTGCTTTAAGTTGCTGCTTTATTTGTTTGTACTAATATTTTGATGTTTTAGATTTTTATTTTATTTCATCATGTTTTTAAATTTATATTATTTTTAATTCTGTGCTTTTGAATATATGTATTTTTTCCTTTTTTGGATTTCTTGTGAAGCACATTACTGAAGTTTTGAAAAGTGCTGTATAAATAAACTTTATTATTATTATTATTATTATTATTATTATTATCATCTACATAAGCTGCATAGTTCCATTATCTTTGTAGCTAACACAGCTACATAAGCTACACTTAAAGTTTTAGAATGTTTTTATGGAGGACAGGCTTTTTTCCTGTAAGCAATACTCTGCTTTATTAAACATTGTGTAATTAGGTTTTGCAGGTCAGGTTTTTAACTTTCAGCTTTTGTTATCCTAACTGTTACTTTAACCCTGAAAGAAGTTTAACCCGATTTTATTTTGAAAGTTTTAGCATGTATTTCAGTTCTGAGATATACAGTGTCTCTCATGAACAGTCTGGGAGAGTGGCTGTCAAAGATGAATAGTTGGTAGCCAGACGTCAAATGCTCTTTTAAACTGTAATGAAGCCTCTTGCCACTAGTAGATGCTGTAGCTTCAGTCTGTGCAGTTTTTATTGGGCAAAAGAAGTCACCTGTTGAACTGATTGTTCTGTTTTCACAGTCAAGCATTAGAGAGAATGAAATAGTAAGTGTTTCACCAAAAGTGGGAACATTGGGAAAAAAGGAGAACCCTTAGTATGTATCTAATTTTCAAAATCAGGGCACCTCTACTGATTAACCTTGTTTTGATTTTTGGAAATGGAAATTGGAAGTGATTTATGTACGAATGAATATGCACAGTTCACCCAGCCAAGAGATGGCTTTTATCTGAGCATTTTCCATGGTAATCCACCATTTATATGTTTTGACAAAAAATATAAGAAGTAGATAAAAACACAATAAGTTAATGAAATTACAAAAAACTAATCAACTAAACTTTGGTTGAAATTTCTTCAAAAAGCTGCTGCCGTTTCAAGTATCTGAAGCCACAGCAATCAGAGAAAAAAAACAATGTATCAAGACTATGGAAGGACTGCTTATTGACCTGAGGGCCATTTTGCATGAAATCCATTAGAATGGAGCCTTAGTAGTAAAAGACTCTCCCTAACGCTATGCCTTATCCCTTAGAATGAGTGCTGCAGACAGGGCTGAATGACTATCCTTGTCTTTCTTGTGTAATTTATTACCTCTGCCAAGGAGGTTATGTGATTGGGTGGGTTTGTTTGTTTGTTTGTTAGCAACATAACTCAAAAAGTTGTGGATGGATTTTGATGAAGTTTACAGGAAATGTCACAAATGGCATGAGGAAGACCTGATTAGATTTTGGGAGTGATCCCGATCACAGCCTGGATTCAGGAATTTTTTTAAGGATTCTGTACTATTTTGAGATAGAGCTAATGGTGGAGGTCTGCGCTGATACCACTTTACATCAGGAGATGGCGGATATGAGTCACTTCAATCCCAGCAGCAGTTTTTGGGTGTGTTTCTATTCAAAGTTTTTGAGTTTATGGAGTTTGAAAGATGCACGCCCAGTCAAGAAGACAAGTCGGAGCGTAACAGAGAGAAAGACAGCGAATTGTAGCGAGAATACTCACAATGCTGGGAGGAATAGAGGAATATTCACCCACTGCCATGACTTCCAGTCGTCCAGTGAGACCATAGGTGAGACTGTCAGTGCATCTGTCAGCACCGGCAGGCAATGCTCCTGCCTTGACAGTCCATCCATAACGAAGCCAGTGCTTTGCTTCACTTTGATTCCACCCCACCAGGGAGGGAGTAATCAGCGAATGCCGTGGTGGGGGGCACATGGGGATGGATCCAGGAATGTTTTAAAGGATTCTTCACTATTGGGAGATAGGGATAATGGCGGAGGTCTGCGCTCTCCGAGTGCTTTTCTAGTTAATAGTTATATTGGGCATTTTTATGACCAAGGTATTTAATTCAGTTCCTTTAACAGTATCCCTTAATACCCTTCTCTTTACCCCATACCTTGAAAGGGTTCAATACTTTGGTAGTAACTTAGAACAATGCTTTAAAATCCACAGAACAATGCCTCTGTATACTCATTTAAAGTTGAAATGGGAAGTACTCCATGGCCTGCTGGGTAAAGCTGTTAGCTGGTGACAAGTGGTTTCTCTCAGTCATTCTATATCTGTCAAATAGAAAAGCCAGCTCCCTACACAGATAACAATTTGCCCGCCTTCCTCCATCCATCTTGCTCATCTTCTGGACGGATGGACAGCAGATTAGGCTGCTTCCACCGCAGCGTGTTAAACCCCATCCTGCGCTAAGTGACCTATGATTAATTGCACATTATTAACTTAACTGAGATTGTTCTCCAGATACGTAGGCGTCGATAATGTCTGAAATGTCTTTAATAGGCCACTTCTGACAGTATTCATAATGTTTCATCTACCCTCTCTCCCTGATGTATCCTCACTTTGTGAAAATTTTACTAATTTAGAGGATTGGGGAAAGTGGGCCAAAGGGAATGATGCCACAGGAATGGGTGGATTCTCCCATTGGTTGGTTAGTCCAAAGGTTCAAGAGGAGGCCTTTTAGGATGGAGGAAAAAGGAAAGTTTGTTTATGTGTGAAATCTTCATTGGGGTTTTTTCTAGGAAGAGCATTGAGTTTTGTAACCCAGGACACAGCTGTCTCATTAGATGTACACACTCATTAGATGTCACCTATTGTTCACTGTTTACTGAAAGTGTTTATTATGTCAGTGACTTAGGGTGACATTTACTCATCCAGTACCTGGATAAGGTTGGCACAGGAGCTGTAATTCAAATTGAATAGATCTGTGTGTGCTTGAAGTTTCTGTCAACTTGATGATTATCATTTAGGCTGGTGACAGCCTAATTCTCAAACAATTATTTGTCTGAATAATCCTCAAGTCTGTGGTGTCAACACAAATATTTTACTTCCCTAAACCACATCGTTGCCTCCCAGACCCCAAATCTTCAATATCAAACATGTTTGATACACGTAATACCAATGAGAGAAAGCAGACTGGGTAGCATCACCAGCCAGGTGTTACATAGGCGTACATTCACAGCACACAAACACAACTGTGCCCTCCTTCCAGCCAGGATTCCATCCTGATTCTTTTCCTTGTTTTATGTTCTTTGCTGCAACTGTAACACATGCCAGCAAAGCTTGTTGTAGGAGGACAAATTACAAGTATTGATAGACATCCATGTTTTTTCTTCTGAAGTCACATGATCACTAGGGGTGGGAATCACTGGTGGCCCCACGATACAATATTATCACGATACTTGGGTCACGATTTGATACTATCGCAATTTTTAAGATTTTGCAATACATTGAGTATTGCGTTACCATATATTGCGATATATTGCAATCCATACCATTTTTTAACTGTTTAGCTGATTTAGTGTTAGTCTTGCTGCCATGTTTGTCGTATTTCTGCAGTGTTTTATCTTCATGTAGTACTTCTTGCAGATCTTATGTGTCGGATACGCCTCATTCGTGTCCTGCTTGCATTCCTAATGTCCTTTCCCTGGTGCTGCCATGTTTGTCATACTAACTTTCTCCTGCTGTATAACTGTCATCTCTGCCGACCTCACTGGACAAACAGTTGCCCAAACAATTGATTTTATTTTTTCATTATCATAGACTTCAGTTCATATTGGCAATTAACTTGAAAAAAATATTATATTGGTGGACGGTACTTGGTGGACAAGACAATACGATATATCAACAGACAAAATATCACGACACTATGCTGTATTGATTTTTTTCTCCCCAAATGATCATGTGCAGTTATTCTTCCTTATGCCATTTCTGACATTTCCTGAAAATTTCATCAAAATCCATCCATAACTTTTTGAGTTATGTTGCTAACTAACAAACGAACAAACCCTGCAGATCACATAACCTCCTTGGCAGAGGTAATAAGCTCCATTAGGGCTACTATTTGCTACCATAAACCTTTTGTCTATGTTCATCAGATCATTATTAATCCAGATATTGGTGTAATTTGTGTCAGAATGTTCACCATTCACATCACTGTCTCAGTTTAGTCATGAAAAAATTACATCAAATAAGTATCCTTGTCAAAATGTTAGTCTACAGAATTAGCACAGTAGCACACCTAGTGATGAAACTAACTCACATCTCAAGATATCTTTTACCCTGAAATCCTTCTTAGGTGCATTTCTACATATTTTCTCTCTAGCAGTAGATTTTCATGGCATAATGTACCACATATCCAGATTCTGTCCCTGTGATGACAGTTTTTTTAACATCCATGCTATATTTAATTGGATGCATCCACATCAGTGAACGAGTAGAAAAGTACAGCCTTATGAGCAGGAAAGAGTATAAAGCAGCTTCATTACATACATGACAGTTGTGGCAGTTGTGCAGCAGCCATAGGATATTAACGTCACCAGCTTTGCCAACTCACCTGCAATAAATTTTCCTGAATGTCATGTGCTGCATTCTTACATAAACTTACTCCTGACTTCTTTTTTCCAGGGGAAATCTTTTCTAAGGAAATTTTCAGAAATGCAGTGCATGTGTAAAAGGCTATGTATCTCTGAGTTATGAGTTTGCTGAGTTCATGTGATGAGTGCCAGAACACCGAATTCCCCACACACGCCACCAGACCAGCACCCACCTCCCATGCTGGACACATATTTGCTTTCCTGTCTGTCCGCTGGTAGCTCTCTAATCCCTCTTCTCTCTCTGTCAGGTGTTTGAGTTTGTGTGTCGCTCTGTGTATACACATGTGTTTATGTGTGAAGTGAAACGCAGCAGGGTTTATCTTCTGTCTCTGTGTGATGTGGCGCAAACAAAGGCAGCGTCCACGCATCCCCAGCCTACGCTGCAGCAGCAGGATTGTAAACAGTGTGCCACTACAAAGGGAAAGCCCTCACCGTCTGCCTCGGTAAATCCCTCTGCTTTCACCAATTAACACCATAGAGGAGACTGACCGCTTGTCTATCGTCTGCTGGTGTTTGCCAAAAGAGACTGTCAAAGAGAGAGAGAGAAAACATATTGCATCGTCCTAGAGCAAGTGTGGCACAATATGCCTGAGCTGACGTTTATGACTGTTTAGATTGCCATAACCACAGCAGGCAGCGATGGTAATAATGCTGTGTAGACATTAGCCCAGGTGGGAATATGTCAGCATTGCATCACCACCACACAAATTGCCACTTCTATTGTTGAGTAATTAATGCTTAATTAGGACGCTTGCTTTAATCAGCTGCGGGGTCGTTAAGCGGAGTGTTGCGCGCCATAAACAAATGTTACCTTTACGAATGCAAATCATGCTCTTGTTTTTTTCCCCTGTGCCCTCTTTTTGTCCTTGTTCCGCCAAGCATACGGAGTGAGCACACCGAGGCATCCATCTTGAGCGGGATGAGGGTGCTAAAGGATAGAACGGGGACAAGGTTTCGCTTGTGCTGCTTTGCAATGCTGCTGAGTTGTTATTTTGTCTTTCTGTCTCTTTTTTCTTTTCTATGTGCTATATTAAGTCTCCAGGTTGTTATTTGGAGATGGATCCTCTACACTACTTTGCTGTCACGTTGTAACCTATAGATGGAGGTGGGGAGGGGGGAGGGGATGGGGGGTACACAGTGGAGAAAGGGATGTGTGTATGTGTATGGGGAGGTAAAGCTTAGTTGGGGGAGAAGAGGCGGGGAGAGAGGAGAGCATGCAGCGTGCAGCTGGAAGAGGCAGAGATGAGCGGAGGCGTGAAATTGGCACTGCACCGTCCACCACCCACAGCCCCCCCTTTCGATCTCAACCCAGCACCCGCTTGCCCCCTCCGGTCCGATCCACCATGGAAGGGACCTTGTCTGCAATGACTATAGAGCTCAGTTTCACATATACATGTCTGTGCCTGCTCCCCAAAATGCAACATATGACTCAGATCTGTTGTGTTTTAAGTTGCAAGGTGATGCATAGTCACACTGTCTACCCATGGCTCTTCGTTAACACACATACCCACCTACCCACACACAAGCACACTTCACCCCACCCTCCCTACTTCATCCTATGGAGTGGTCATAACTCACCTTAATTGTATTTGGTAGGTGGTGCTCAGACGTAGAGTGCATAGTGAATTGTAGTGGAGACCATGAGGGAGCAGTAATGGTAGTGAGGGCAAGGTGCCACAAGGAGGGAAACGGTCAACCTCTTGGCCTCCTGAAAACACACATTATGCATTTAAGTTGGACACACACACACATGAACAAACTCACCCTCATCAAACATGAAAACATTGGCATTTGGCCGAAACCTCATACCTTCCATATCTCCCTTTTTCATTATTTTATTTTTTTCATAAATCAGTGCTCTTTGTCACCCTTTGTATCTGTCAGTGGGTTTTTAAAATTGTAAACCAATAAAAAAAGTCAAAAACATGCTGACAATCACCAGTCAGTGTTAAAATTATATGGAAAATGGAAAAGTGGTGGTTTTGGAGATAGAAGGTTTTGGCCCAACAGCTGTGATATTCATTTGATTGAACAGCCTACTCATAAACAGTATGCTCCATTCTTGCCATGCTACCAGGCTAATTAATACACACTGTACCTTTAAGATGGCAATTGCACAAAAATTCTATATGGGAACACATGAAGACACTTGCGTTTTTTTACTCAAATGCATCAAATAATTGTTGTTTGTGAATGCACACTAAAGCAGTGCATGACAGAGCTATTGCTTCTTTTTTATTCAAACTTTTCCTGCTTGTTTGTGTATGTTGGGGACCTTGAGAATATCCCAGTCTGGACTGTGTATAATAATATGTGCACAGAGAAAATAAATCTAATCTTCCCCTTGCATGCATTTACACTGCCAGTATGCTTTCAGACAATCAAACACACACTCATCCTTTCCTTCCAGTCTTGTTAATCAGTGTCATAGTAAATCAGAGGCCTGGGGTGTGGGGTTGGAGGGCATAATAAGCTCATCTGGCCAACGCTGAGGTTTTTCTCTGCTGCTGCATTGACTGGTCTTTGGTAATTAAAGCTGTAGCCACAACTGTGCCGTCCAGCACCCTGCGAGTCCTCCATTGTCACTCCATTAGCAACTAACCTGGACAGCTTGCTCTCAGTCTGACACACACCAAAGAGCGCCAGTATGACACTAATCAACTGTGCTGGGAGTCTATTGGGGGAGCTATTATGTGGCATTTATCTGAACATGTAGAAGGAAGGCAGATAAAAAGAGGCAGCATCCAACGAGAAAATCTCTTCCATGTAGCTATTAAGAGAACAGTTAAAGGAAACCTTACTTGAAATGTAAGATTATTGTGTTTGTTAAAGAATAAGTTTTATACCTTTCATTAAAGTAGCATACAGAAATGCATCAGTTAGCATTAAAGCTGCTGCAGTTACAAAAAATTGCAATTGTCCTTTCAGTTTGAAACATATTTCTCACTATCCCACAGTCATTTAGAGATCTTACTCTCAGACCCAAAAGCATTTGAAATTTTGATTTTCCTGTAGTTTTTTTGAAATTTATACAGAGAAAATTTTGAAAAATAGTCAAATGACTTGCATGGAGTCATTAGTTATTGCAAACTAGAGCTGGGCATCATGGCCTCAAACTAGTGACGCAGTATTTGTAGACCATTTTTTGATACACAATCTGTATGTCGATATTTGAAATCACTTAAAAATGACTGTATGTTTAATTCAGCCCTTTGATGCATAAAATGATACCAGAATGGTGATTAAAGTGGATCTTTAAGTATCTTCTACACAGTCTTTTATTGTGAATGGAAAGTTTTGAGATGTTTATCTGTTATGTTTAATCGTGCTGATTATAATAGTGATCATTATTTTAAAGGTGAAGCAAACCTACACCTAAATTCACCAATTACAAGAGTAAGCCGATTGCCGTAACACTGCAGTATTGTCCACCCTCACAATATTGATTATGTAAGTCCTGTTACCTGTGCTGATGCACACTGATGAGTTTCTGACAATATCCATGACATGAGAGTATCTTTCAGACCTTGGGCTAGCTTTTCAACAACCCTTACTGGAGCCATGTCTTTGGCAATGTGTTGTGCTACTGCTGCTGTAATCTTGCGTCACAGTTTACAGATTACCACGTTTTGTTTGTTTTCTTTCTTCTGAAATCCGAACCACTGACAGATGACAGATCCTGTCCTGTTTTTATCCTGAACCAAATCGTCTGTCTCAATCTCAAACTTGCATCTGTTACTAAATCCCTTTTGCTCTCTCTTATGCTCTCCTCCCCTCCATGCAACAGAGCAGAGTTTTCCGGAGAGGCATTTAGGAGACAGTGGGAGAAGTGAAACTAATGAGAGAATTGCATACTGAAGGCTTAAAACTTCTATGTAATTTACACTCTGTGGTGGTGAAATAGTCATTTCATACATCTTACATGACAAAAGCTGCAATACATTGAGTATAGTCGATACATGGGCGTAGCACAGGAGGTAAAAAGGGTACTGATTACCCAGGCCCACAGTAGGGAGGGACCCTTGAGAAGCCTGCAATGAAAAGAGTGTTTTTATTTATTTTTTCTTACTAACTAGTGTCAATATTGAATCAAAAACAACTAAATGAATCGGTCCACAGACTGAAATTTGTAGGAAATTGAGTAAAATAAAATACTGGCTGGCCTCTGCCCCTTTCTTAATAATGTCCAAATGGTGTTGTCCAGCGCTGTGAAATAATGGGGGTAATTCAGTTTCACCAAGGTAAAAATATTGCTCATAAATGGGGAAATTATGGTTCCGAAATATATTAAAATGCATAGATATTTTTTAAAACTTACACAACATTTGTTGCTTGGCTAGCGTGTTAAGGAGGCCCTGTATAATATTCTTTCTGGGGGCCAAAAATCCCTAGCTACGCCCCTGACTCGATATATCATCCACTCATGTCATATGATCATCTTTTCAACGTGGTATTTTTGCTCTTTGACAATCAGATATTACTTATCTGTAGCTAAAGGTTATAGTTAAAGTCAACCCTACCAAAAAACAGCAACATTAACTTAAGCTGTGAGCCCGTTGTTTGTCTGAGTGAGCTAAGGGTGCAGGGCTTAGCAGTTAATTTGCTTTTTAAGTTCATTTTTGACAAAAGTTTGTAGTTCGTTTTCATTTTGCTATTTGAAATTTATTTTTAGAATCTATTCCTGTGTTTTTGTGTGAAGTTTGTGCATTGTTAGAAAACAATGCATAGAAACGTGTGGAAAAATCTTTAGTTAGTGGATGATTATGTATGTGAAAAATGCCGGAAATGTCTGCAGGAGTATGTCATATGAGTCAAAGATTGCGTGTATTTCCAGTTAATCATATCTGTACCTTTAAGACAGTCAATTAAAGGAAATCCAGTAAATATGCCTTCCAGTTTTTCACAATGAGAAATGAAAGGTTGTAGGTTCAGCTGGGGTGTTGTGTCAAAGTGTTGAGTGTGGTGCTATCATACATGGACTGGTAATGAGAAGCCAATTGACTTTCCATTGCAGCCTCAAGCCAATGTGCAGAATAAGAGCCAACCTCTCCATTGTTATCTCTCCTACCTTCTCTTTTATCCTTCCTTTAGTGGTCAAAAGAAGGAAGCAATTCCAGCCAGGTCCTACTTCACACCTTCAATTTGTCTTTTGCTGCTCCCACTCCTGCCCTCCCTCCTCCCCTCCTTTCCATTCTCCACTGCCTCCCCTCTCCCTCCCCTCTACTGTCTCCTTTTCTCCATCCATCTTTCTGTCTGTATGTGTCACTCGCCTTCTCTCTCTCTCTCTCTCTCCCTCTCTCTATCCTGGTGCAAGGTGATGGAGGCAGGGTGTGTGTGGGTCTCAGAGAGCACGCCTCAGGGATTATACAGCCCGCTTGCATGAAAGATTCATGATGCTGGGTAGTGTGTGTGGGTGCGCGTGTGTGTGTGTCCCTCATGCTCAGGCACTGACTGGAAAAAAGGAACAGGGAGAGACAGAGGAAAGAGGAGAGAGGGAGGGGGAATGCAGGGTACAGAGTGTGAGTCAAATTGACGGTGCACAGCATGGCTAACTCTCAAGGCTGCGATTATTACTGAATCTTTGCTCACACTTTAAAAAACAATCTTGGTTAGGCGTTGCTTACAGAAATTGTCAGAAACAAAAGTTTGGGACAAGATTTCTGAATTTTACAATTTCAGAATTTTATAATTTGTCAAAATATGTTTTGTGATCAGTAAAGATCGTTCCAAGAATGTTGGAATTTTTTAGTCTGCAATCACATCAGTTTTAACACAACTGGACAATAGTTCACCTTATATACAAATGCTAGTGCTGGATTCTGAATCATCTCATACAGAATTCCTGTGTATCACTGAAAATGAAGCTCTATAAAAGAGTTGTTCGGAAAAGTTTCAGAGCCTCGCACCCTCCCACTGCTATCATAGTTTGATCTTTTTGGTTGCTCTAGTTTTTTTAGTCCTTGATATTAAATAATACCTCTTGAGAATTGAAAAAAAACTCAGAAAAAACAAGAAGCAGTGCCTTAGATTGCCAACATATGAAAAATAACGCGCTATTAAAAAGTTGTAATTAATTACTTGTTTCCCAAAGAGCATTGTGTTCCCTAGCCAACAGCCTGAATGACACATCATCCTTGTAAGGTCATAACCTGACATGTCAGATAGACTGTTACTTATCCATTGCATGGGATCTTCTCGCATCCATCTGGGCAATAGGCTGTACTCTGTGTTTGAGAAAGGCGGAATCTTTGAAAACTTCTTTAAGGGTGTTTATATGAATTTTGCATCTATCTCATTCATTACAGCCAATCAGAGTGATGAAACATATGACAAAGTAGCCATGTGCAGCTCCAGAGAGTGAACTTGACACATTAGTGGCTAAAGTTGTGAACTATCAGTGGAGCCATTTGGTGAAACAAAGTCAGGCTGAGGCTGGCAAAGACATATTTCCCACCAAGAAAGTGTTTAGTGCAATTCTTTTCTCATCCTGTAATGAAGAAATATGGTCTAATTCTGATAATAAATGTTGCTATAGCTTCACCAAGCTAATCCCTCCACAGATCGTCTACTTGCTTGCTGTACAACTTAACTCTGCCCATAGCTTTTCTCCTCAAATGATTCTGATTGGTTCGTCTGGCATCTGAGTTTTGCATCTGATCACTTCCTTATTATAAGATAATACCCACAAGTGTACTAACATGAGCGCAAAGTTGATTTGCTTTCTGGACAAAAAGAATGATGTGCCTGAAATTGAAATTGCCCCAATATATTCAAACAATACAAACTCTGGTATTTTAATGATCAATGACACAAATGTTAAAAGTTTACAGACTTAAAATGACTTAAACAATTAATCCCTTTTTGAATATTTTATTTTAACTACAGCTCTGCACTATATCTTTATGGGTTTTATTTGCTGTTTTTATCATTTTTTAAACTTTTCTTTTAAAATGTTTCTATTGTGTTTTTTTCCCCATGTCATTGTATTTTAATGTCCTGTGTGAAGCACTTTGAATTGCCTTGTTGCTGAAATGTGCTGTACAAATAAACCTTCCTTGCCTTGCCTAAAATCTTCTCCTTTTAACTTAAGCTGGGGTGAAAGAAGGAGATAGACACTGTCTTAATTGCACAAATATGTTGGCAAAGTTTTGGAACTGAAATGTTTAAAAGGAAACTCCCACACATTGTCCAACTTACAAAAAGAGCAAACCTGATGTCTAGTATCACAACATTGCAAATAGATAACCTCTTTTTGCAAGTTGGACCGTGTGCAGGAGTTTCTCTTGGATGTTTGTTGGGTATGCCACCCTCTGATGGACCTGTCTTAAGAAATAGATGTGCAAAGAAATTTTTCCATTGGGAACTGAAATGCTGCCAATGTGTTGTTATTGTTGATTTGTTGCTGTGGTATCAAAATGGGTTATGATGTTGTTAAATTTTTACTAGAATAACATCTAAATTTAAAAAATCTGTTAGCACAACACCTCAGCATCCTAGCCAACTGCATAGCAACACTTTGTAATTTAAAATTAGGGAAAGCTCAAAGATTGCACAGGTGGAGTATGGCTAGCAAGTAGGTATAGATAGGCCATCAATTCATGTAATTTCATCTGAATCCATTAAATTTATTCAAGCAATAGATGTATTTACATATACCTGCTACACATTACAGCAAAATGACCCCCACCCTACCCAACTTACCTTGGCAGAATTACTTATTCCTAACCTGACTTGGGTCTATGTTCTTTTAAAGGTAAGAACCAACTTACAAAAACCTCTCATTGTTTTCATGAGACAGCAAACAATACAGCTGTTATGGCATGAATACTTTTCATTAAAGTAACTAGGTACCTGGACTGAAAATAGCGCTGTTAAAAACAGCAAGAGGCTGAGTTAGTATGGGCGTACTGCTACAGGTACTGGCAAGGGAAAACACAATAATGTGTTTTAATGTGTTTAACAGTTGAATGCCACACAAAGGTTTACAGTGATTAGAAAAGAACACCTGTCAGAGCTCTGTGTATTAGTACCCCCACTGTACCCACTTACTGATGTGTATAATGTTTCTAAAGGTCAAATGTTGGTCACAGCAGTCAGACACAGCTAAACAAATGGACAAACACACACAAATAAAAATAACTTTTTCTCTCTCTCCAGGAAATGGTCACTTTGTCAACCAATTAAACAATGTAAACAATTGTAAACAATTTTAATAGTGCCAATTCAAGACAAATAGAGTAGGTCTTGGCCACACTCTTTGTAACATTATTTACATAGATTCAGTGATAATCCACCATAAGTACAGCACAAAGCATTCAAAGTTGGAGAGGCAAGAAAAAACTTTTTACAGGGAGATACCTGAAGCTGACCTTAACTCATGTTGAACAGCCATCTGCAGAAATAATGTTGGGATGAACAGGGATAGAGGGAGATGCATCATTTAATATTGTGTAACGGAGAGTGATGTAACAACGCAATACCAGTCAGGGGACCTCTGGCTAGAACACGGAGCACTCCAAGGATATGCCTTCCCAGACCATTACTGACTTATCCCCAAACTGGTCATGCTGGAGGATGTTGCAGGCAGCAGAACGTTCTCCACGGTGTCTCCAGACTCTCTCGTGTCTGCCACATGTGCTCAGTGTGAACCTGCTCTCATCTGTGAAGAGCACAGGGCTCCAATGGCGAATCAGCCAATTCTGGTGTTCTCTGGCAAATGCCAATCAGGCTGCATGGTGCTGGGCTGTGAGCACAGGCCCCACCTGTGGACGTCAGGCCCTCATACCACCCTCATGGAATCAGTTTCTGACAGTTTGAGCAGAAACATGCACATCAGTGGCCTGCTGGACGTCATTTGTAGGGCTCTGGCAGTGCTCTTTCTTGCACAAAGGAGCAGAAAGCAGTCCTGCTGCTGGGTTGTTGCCTTCCTACGCCCACCTCCACATCTCCTGGTGTACTGGCTTGCTCCTGGTATCACCTCCACACTCTTGAAAGTGTGCAGGGAGACAGAAAACCTTATTGCCACGACGTGCATGGATGTGCCATCCTGGATAAGCTGCACTAACTGAGCAACTTCTGTGGGTTGCAGATACCGCCTATGCTACCTCTAGAGGTCAGGGCATTGGAAAATGGGAAAGTAACCAACAGTCAGCCAGAAAGGATGAGGAGAGAGAAATGGTCTGTGGCCACCACCAGCGAAAACAATCCTTTATAGGGGTTGTCTTGTTAATTGCCTCTTATTTCCACCTGTTGTCTGTCCCATTTGAACAGCAACAGGTGAAATTGATTCACAATCAGAGTTGCTTTCTAACTGGACAGGTTGATATCTCAGAAGTGCAATTGACTTGGAGCTACAATGTGAGATTATGTGTTCCTTTTACATTTATATTTTACTTGTACATGTATTGCAATAAAGCACAAATGACCTTATTTTAAGTCTTGCAAAAAAGTTGCACTGTTAAGGAAATGTTAAAATAAACAGCAATTTTAATGACTGGAGTTTTGCACACTTAAAAACTTAAAACTTTCCTCTCATATTTGTGCACCCTCTCTCTCCTCTTTCTCTCTTCCTCTGACGCTCTCTCTACACACTTTCTCTCTGTGTGACTTCCCTCTTGCCAGCTTCAAGTCAGGGAAGACCGTCTGGCACAATAAGTAGCATTTGCCATGAGTTTCTCAGCCAAAGGAAGTGTGTCACTGCCAAGTGCCTATCGGTGTAGGACAACTCTATTCATGTGCCTTCACCTTGGCAGTTTGTCCGTGAACAGAGGGGAGGGGAGCAGAGTGGTGGCATGTGTGTATGTGTTTATCTAAACCTCGCTGGGTGCTCTATAATAGCCCCTTGCAGGCTTGTTCCCCCCCTCTCTCTTTCCAGTGTCTTCAAACACATTACATTATTGCTGCTTTTGATTGCATTTCAGATTAGAGAGTGCTGGTGGAAAGAGAGCACAAGAGTCAGATAGACAGGGATAGAGAGACAGAGAAATAGCAGCAGGGAGAAAAAGATGGATGAGGATGAGGGATAAAGAACGTAGGAAGAGAAGAAGGACAGATCAAGGGGAGACACAAACAGACAGACAGAGGATGAGAGAGAGTTTAAAGAGAGACAGAAAAGGGAAAAACAGAAAAATACAGAGAAAAATGCCTCTGGGGGAGCATATTATACGGCCGTTACCCCCCTCTGGTGTGGCAGCGAATGGGAGAGGCTGAGTACCCACTATTCCAGTGACCTTGGAGGTCAGTTGCAGGAAAGCAGCATTAATCAAACTGACGCCCAGGCTGAGGTGGATGATAGCAGGCAGCAGTGCTCAAAACAACCCCTCCATCCCCCACCAACACACACCCACCTATCAACACTGCTCACACACACCCCACCTTCCCTCCACACAACAAATCTATCTCCACATTTATTTGCATTCCCCTTTACATTCTAATATTTTGTCTTCCTTTCGCTGTTCTCTTGCTTGTTTAAATATCACCCCCTCTCCTCTTGTTTTCCCTCCTTTCTCCTCTTTGTATGCCCTGAACCCTCTCTGGATCTGTGGCTACAAACAGTGAATTAACCCATCTCCACCCCGTGTTAATGGACTTCTAAATACCAGCCCTTGCCTGTGGATATGCCACCAACATTTACATTGGATGTGGGATTGAGTTAGTTGCCTTCTGGCCACTTGCAGATGCAAAGACATCGATTGCTTGTTTTGCTCTCTGCGTTCTTGCATATTTTTGTGGTAATGGCTGATGGCGACACAGATTTGGATGTTTGTTTGAATGCCTTCCAGAAGTACGTGATGAATAACATGCCAGCCTGTTCATATGCCCTTTTCCATAAAATTAAAAACACATGTATATGCAGAAGCAATCTTTTTTTTTTTACATGATAACATAGTTTTGACCTGTAGACACTGCAAAATGTTAAAAAAAATCCTTGAAATGTAAGTTATTTTAACACTTTTTTTGCTCATAGAAAGTTAAATTCATACAGCTCCTCTGTCCGTGCAGCTACAATAAGACTTCCCTTCTGTGTCAGCCAGCTAGTGAAAAATAAAGTCAACAAGCAAGTGTGTACACGTGGTACTTCTGTGTGTTGGTCAATACAAGCCAATCAATACACCTAGGGCCCTCACTGAATAAGGTGTGTGTTTTATGGTGTGTGTGTGTGACAGGGAGAGAGAGCCTGTATGTGCTGTGCGTGTATAGGTTGGGGGTTGTTAAAGGAGCCTGGGTTAATCTGTGACCGCTCGTCTGCGCTGATGATAGTATTGATCTGGTGAAGATCATGTGAAGGTCAGGATATGTTGTCTCTGTTTGGACTGCCTTGATCTTAATACACTGTGTGTCCTTTCACTGCTGCTGTGGAACAGTTTATATCACTTAATTTCTCATAGCACCATCAAATAGAACAGCACAGAGCCTATAAAGAACAAAGAGAGAAATAAATCTCGGATTTTGTTTGCTTATGAAAACGGACTTATCTTAGTGTTTTTGTTTGCTTTAAAGTGATGGGGTTATAATAGCCTCATGGTACTATTATAATCAGCTGGCAAACAGAGCACAAAGGCAAAAGGTGTATCCTGTGATGTTGGCATTTTTTGATTGACACTTCTACTACCTTCCCTCTCTGCAGGTCATTATAATCATTTCAAAATGATGAAACAGAAACTAGCCTTGTTAGCACTTAATTATTCATCTGAATCCATAAAGGCAATCAATTAAGCTTAAGTGTGCAATAAATCTGATTAACCAGTCAGTTCCCAAAACACCATAAAATCCACGCAGGTCTTATACCCTGGTAATGAGTTTGTGAGTGGGGAGGGGGAAGGGGCTAATAAGTGAGGGTGCTCAGCCACAAACATAGACATATGTGCATACCACACATGCCACAGTTGTGGTTTATGCCATTTTTTTTGGAGGGGTGAGGTGGCAGGGGTGTGATAATTTAAGGTATTAGCTATTGGGGATGAAAGATAAGCAGGGCTTAATGTATGCTAATATTAAGGTCTGCAGCGTATAACAAAATAAAGCAAGGTCATCAGGAAAGGGCGCTGTTGTAATTAATAGATGAATTCATTACAAAAACAATGAGTCAGTTCAGAAACACTCATTTACAAGATAAGACATTTGAAATGAAAATAGAAACGTTAATGTGTTGACTGCTATACTCAACCCTGAGTTACTGTTAATGCAGTCTGTCTGTGTATGCATTTGATTGGGCGAATATGCCGGCCTCTTTTTCTGCCATCGCTGTATCATTTCTCATTATTCTCTGACACACGCGCTCTGTGCCTTCCTCTCTCTCTCCCTCCCTCCCTCCCTCTCTCGCTGGCCTTTACCTGCTCGCTGGCCTCAGGGGAAATTACCACAGCTCAGAAACGCTGTCCTACTGCACTGCAACGCTTTGCTCTGCTCTGCCCTGCCTCCCTCCACACTCACACAAATACACACAGAAGGATGCATAACCCCTTCTACCCTCAGCAGTGGCCCTTTAGCAGCCACTGAAAATACTGCTTCTTCCATGCATTGTCCTCCCCTCTATGTATTATTTACTCCATTGAGGCACAGAAGTACTATAAAAATAAGCATTTTGTTTCCAAGGTCTGCACTGCATTTGTGTACAATAAATAAGCTAATAGTGTGATTGTGTGCCTCAATAGACAGAATCTTTAAAAATAACTGCTCCTATGTTTGCATGTACTTGCATGCATATGAGTTTCTGTGCAGGAGATGGCAAGTGTGCATATATTAACCTACCCAACAGCTTTTATGCGCCGGACCTCGTCCGTTCAGGGTAATTCACCCTTTAGTCTTAATGAAAGTTAATGAAAAGGATCCCTCCTCTTATAGACTACTGTGCTTTTGGCTTTGCAGTCTGTCTTATCTTTCATTGAAAAGGCTGCAGACCTTGGAGATGAGCAATTCAGCAGGGTTATACCCACTCTTCAGTGTTATTTAATGGATAGGCACTTCAATCATACCGCTAATCAGAGTAAGAAAAACTCTAAATGAATGTTTCAGCTCAATCACACAGCTACTACTTTCAAATTTTGCCTTGAGGCAGCGCGACTCTGGGAATCGCTGCGCAACATCCTTCTTTTATGTGCAGTTAGGAGATGGTTTCATTTGGCTTCTCTGTCAGAATTATCATCATGACGGTCCTATTTTTGCATATGTCAAGTCATGCCTTTGGAAATGACACTTTGAGGGGAGCAGCAGTGGCTCGCTGTCTGCATTTTGATCACTCACATGCTTTAGATCCAGACTGTAGAGGAGGACAATCAATACTAAAATTCTGACACCCCTTACTCATTAGAAATTAAGCATTAAGTCTTTAGAGTCTGGGGGCTGAGGATTTAAAATAAAGATCTTTTTTACTCACTGCTGTCATGAATTGTTTGGCTTCTCCTCAGATCATGTTTGTTTGGTTAATTCCACATGATTAAATGTTAAGATGATGCATTTAGTGAGGGGCTTTGTGTTCAAGAATAACACAAAAAATTGATTTGGAGAAGAAAAGAATCATTTGATGATGCTGTAAATTCAGCTGGCATGTCATAAAGCGTGGAATATATTTTGACTGCTTGAGTAAATATATAGCCTGTTGGGATTCTTTTTATGTAATTTGTCTGCTGATGTGTCTGCCTTTTATGGATGTGTGTGATTATTAATGTTTCTGGATGGAGATATGTGCTCTCATGGGAACCATATTCAATGATAAAATGTAACCACAGAGCACGTGCATAAAATATGCAGGTAGTGCTGTAACCAAGAAGAGTGTGTATTTGTGATGTGAGAGTGTGTGTAAAGTATGCATAAGAATCTGTTGCTCGGTGTATGCACATGCATTCTTGTGTGAATTTGTGCATGTGAGTCAGTGAGCAGACTCCGGCAGCAAGCTTGAAATTAAAACCTTATGCGGAACGCATCTCATGATTGGACTGGAATTAAAACAAAAGGCAGAAGAGCAGACTGAAAATCTGAAGAGAGGAGAAGAGAGCAGGAGGAGGGGGATGTATTGTCTGAGAGGGGAAGGAGAGAGAGATTCCCTCTGCCGCAGCCCTACTGCTTGTGTCTGGGCTGTTTCTTATAATGTCAGACGGACCTTTCCTATTAGCTCCCCTCTTTCAGCAGTCTGAAAACTTGGGGAAAATGAAATGGAAGAGTCTTAGAAACATCTCAGAGATGTTTAAAGGACTGTTAGAATGAGGTGGAAAAGGCTTCAGTTGTTCTTTGACGTTCTCGATGGAAGATTGCTGTCTTCAACTTTGAAAAGTCTGCATGAAAGGCATGAAAGCTGAAAGTTATGTCTGCACTTTTATGGCATGATGTAATAAGTCAAGAATTTGGAGACTCAAGCAGAAACATTTGAATAACTTTGACACAGAATGTTAGATGCAGTATCATTAACATAGGTAGCATGAATGAACAGAAAATTCCTTCATAAGGATTAATAGTCTGTGATCCTTGGTGAACTACATTTCCCTTAAGGCATTCCTGAAGGCATTCCTCTCTGCTCTCACCTCTCTTAACCCTGAGTGTGGAACATCTGCTTTCTCCATTCAGTTGGAGCTTGCTATTTTAATAGCTCTGGGCATCTTGCCTTAAAAAAGAAGAGAAAAAAATCTGGCCGGGGCCCCTGGCTTTTTCATTAGCAGTCTCCCCTAGTAATGTATAGGAGGCCAGAGCTCTGCTGAGAGAGTTCTCACTGGTCAGCTTTCCCCTTTGTGGTCTGCAGCCTTGACCTGTTCCCACCTCACAGTGTGTGTGTGTGTGCGTGCGTGTGTCTGCGTCTGCACAGTCATTTCCATAAGAAAGAACAGCAGAGAATGGACAGGGGCTGCATTTTCTTTTTTCTGAGACGGCTGCAGACGCAGTTCAGGGGGCACAAGGGCGACCTCATCCATCATGTTGAGAATAGGCTGGAATTATCGCCCCATGTTTCTGGCATCATGTGATCAAGAGATTCTTGAAAAAGGTCATGTTGGGTAGAGAAACTTTGGGTGGGCTCTTAAAGAGACACTTGAGCCTTCGAGCTAAGTTCATGGAGCAAATATACCAGATAGCGCACAAAGGTTTTTTTTAATTCTTTTTAATACTATTTAGCTCTATTCTGGTCATGAATCACATGGGTAATACAATCCAAATTGTGATCTGTATTACATAGCTATATAATTATTTACTTTTATCAAGTACAAGTACAGTTTATCATAATCACATTCAAATTGTTATTTTTAGTTCTTATTTCTCTACTTTACTTAAACGTTTATTTTTGGGCTTTTTTTTTTTTCCTTTATCAGAGAGACATAGGACAGTGGACAGAGCCAGAAACAGTGACAAGAGATTAGGGAATCACATGCAGTGAAAGAGCCACAGGCTGAACCTGAACTAGGACTGCCCTCATACTTGGGGCACGACCTAACCACCAGTCCATACGTCCATTTCCATTTATGTCCATTCCATTTATGGAACTTGACACACTTTTGAAAGTCACAAACTCATTTACAAAGTATATGAATAACTTATAAGATATGAAACAATTAAAATTCACTGTAGGTAAACCTCATTCAACACTAAAAAGTCTATTGAAAAGGGGACTACAAGTCAAGTTAAGCTTTGACTTCCACAGAAGTCCAGTATTTTCAAGACAGTCTGGCTGCAAACCATTGATCTCTGACGACCACATTCATAGACCATTCATCTGAGACACCATATGTCTCAGAACATAGATACATGCTTAACTTTCAAAATAAAATCTGAATAAATTATGAGTTTAGCTAACTGTTAGGATACCACAATTTAAAAGTTAAAAACCTGACCTGCAAAGTCTGATTACAAAACATTTTATAAAGCCGAGTAAACAGTCTGCTTACAGAAAAAAAGCTTGTCCTCCATGAAAACACAAACATAGCGAGCATAACTTACATAGCTACGTTAGCTGCGTAAGCTATGTTGATAACAGAGCTACATAGCAAAGACAGCTACGTTGTTAACAAAACTAAACCTAAGCTCATGAAGCAGCTACATAAGCTATGTATCTGCTCTCTACGTAGATAAGTTAGCTTTGGCTACATTTGCAAAAGCGCTGTTGTTCAAGCTAACTTAGTTGTACAAAATGAGCTATTTAGTTAGGTAGCTAATGTAGCTAAAGCCAAGATCACAAAGCAGCTATGTAGATACATTATCTACATAGCTATGTTAGCTTTAGCTATGTTTGCTAAAGCTCATGTTGCTTAAGATAACTTAGTTACATTGGCTTATGAAATAACATTAATTATGTAGCTAGCTTAGCTCCTTCTAAAGCAGGTTTATACATAATTAAATCTGAGATAACACCTCTGTCCTTATTGTCTATTTCATATATGAAATGTTGCTTAGTCTGTAATGTTTGTAATGTGATTATTTCGTGAATGTAACTGTAGGACTTTGCTTATGAATAAAGTTGGATTAAAAATCTAGTACCCTTAAGCATTATGAGGCTTCTTTTCTATGACTAATGGGGGCAGTGTGACAAGCTTTGCTAGCAAGCTCTTGCAGTGATGCTGATTTTAATGGTGACCATCAGTTCAAACCATGTTTGGGGGCTATAAAACTCAAATGTGAAAGTGAAAAAAATTTCTCTAGGCTAAAGCTCTAGGGCTGGGGGCTGCTGGCCCACTGCCTGAAGACTGATGCCCTTAAACGTCTCAAACTCAGCAATTAAGAAAAATCAGGCAAAGAGAAGAGTCTGCTGATACAAAATGACACAATTCTGACTTTTGTCTGAGTTAAAACATTGTATTTCTGACTTGGATTATAATGAAAGACAAGTAGGAGCCTAATTGTAATATGTGTAATACTTTTTATAAAACACACAGTGGAATTAAAGATGCACTGTAATTGAGTACTGTGGATGCATTCGTTGAAGCATCATTACAATTCAATGTCATTGCATGCTTAGATTTCCTTACAATATATTCATCTTAATGTCTACACAGCGCCACATCTGTTTCCTCTTTAAAGCCTCAGTATTAGCTGCATGCTTCAGCTATTACCTTCGAAATCTGAGCATGAGTCTGGCCAGCCTCTGTCCACTTGGAGGCTTGGAGGAGAGAGGCGGAGCGGAGAGATTGTTGGTAGGCGGAGTTGGTGTCTGGTGTTTTGGTTGGTCGGGAGTGACGTATCTGGAGCCACTTCCTGGTCTGCCTGCTCCCTGGGAGGAGGAGACGGAGACTGCAGTGTTGTTAGTTTGAACAAAATGGCTGCGAGACCACTGTCAACGAGAGCTCACTGAACGCCTACCATGACTGTCCGCTCCGCTGTCTGGATCCTCTCAGAATGTATTTCCTCGGAGTCGCTTCTCACTTTGCATTCGCGGGAGCTAGCCCGTCGCTAGTCGCCCAGCTGGCGACCTAAACAAAAACATTTCTTTTTGCACTTTAAAACAAGTTGGCTGGCTGACGGCCGTCGGCTTGCTTCTTGTATGCGAGAACTCATCGGCGATTTTTTTTTACGAAAACTGCCTGATTTCTCCGGTTTGCGAAACCTCCTAACGGTCGACGACGTACAACGCGAACCAGCGTGAACGTCAGCTAAAATTTTTGCTGCTTTTAAAAGTCATTTTATTCGTGTTCATTTTTTGTTTTGTTGCTCCCCTCCCCGCCCCCAGTATATTATGACGTTTTAACAAACATTTTTTGGCTTGTGTATGTCACGGCATTTTTCATATTATTTTTTGCTCAAAGCATTAATAACCGTACTTGCTGTGTATATATATCTGGCTGAGTAGCCGTTGTTTACCTCGGTATCTTCTCACCAAGTCGGCTTATCTGCCAAGTCTGACTGTAACTACGACAGAATCATTGCTCCATCTCTTTTTACGGGTAACTTTAGAAAAGACATCGGAGAATGCTTTTCTGCAAATATTTTCTGCCATGCACCGACTCTTCACTGAAAGCTGCCAAAGCTCTGGTTGACGCAAGGTGAGTTTTAAAGGAGCAACCGCTCTCTCCAGTGAAAAACGCATAGATGCCATTGCCTTTACGTGCCAAGGAAAGTATTCAGAAGCTAGATATCTTACTAGCAGTATCGTTGTGTATTTTTGCCAAGTTCCTTTAACATATATTAGTCGAGCTCATCTACAACTTAAGCGCAAATACTATAGCAAGAAACGTCAAGTAGGACGTACTTAAACGTCAATGTCCGGCTGTTCCAGCTCATCTCTGTTGCCACAGTTTGGTGGTTTATTGCATTTATTTATGTTGCATATCCATAGAGATTAATATGGGGTTTTGCATTAAGGCGAGACATTAGTCTGCTTAGCAAGCACCCACTGGTTTTAAAAGGGTGTCCTCCGCAAAATTTTGAATAGTGTTTCATTTGCCTTGACTGACAGATAAGAGGTTTCTCATATTTTCTGCTATTTTATATCCAAGATGCTATTTTATATTTGTGGCTAGATTCATATTTGAGTGGGCTTGACATGAAAATGTTGGGAACTTCTGTGTTATATCATCACTCTTTCATGATTGGCTGAGTGGACTGGAACACACTCTGTACATGTGAGCTCTTAGTGTGATGGTTTCTTTAGCTGACTGAGGGAACTGGCATGTTTTATTGATCTTATGGTTATCTGAAGAGGATTTTATGCTGTTAGGCTATTGTATCCCTAAATACTGCTAAGGGTTGATGACTGTGTAAAGCTTTATCATGATAGCAGGAAGAGATTCTTCAGAGAGATGTTTCATGGTTTCACACCGTAGGTTTGGTGTTTTCATTTGAGACTGTGTTTTATTCCCGTCCACAGCTGTATCACGTGATGTATCTTTTCCACTTTTCATTCCACTACACTAATTCCATGTACATTATTAAACATAGCTGCCCTGTCTCTCTTCCCTCCTTTCTTCCACTCTCTGTAAGAAAAAAAACTCGAGGATTCTGATTGAACTGTCGCCTTCCATTGCTTCCCCCCTTCCTGCATCCTGTCCCCAGGCACTGGAGTATAGCTTTTAATATCTCCTCGGCATGTCTTAATTGAAGTACATAATTTCCCGTTCAATTTCAAACCCCCTTTTTCCTTCCCCCCTCTGACATCTCTGTCACCGTTGTCTTATCTCTATTGTCACACACCAGTGAGGTGATGAAATGAAAAATGCGCGTGAGCAGCTACGGCACACATACATGTGTACATTTGCAGTCAAATGGGGAGATAGTTTGTGTGAATGGTGTTTTTATAAACATTAGTGTGCATGTCTCTACCACCTCCTGGAACGTGAGCGTGTTGTTGTTTTAGCAGATGTTGTGTGCTTTGGTCTGAATCAGCCTGTGATTGCACACATGGAATTTCAGTTGTTTTTGCCATGCGATTGTTTGACCGTTTATGTCAAGCTCAAAGCACTGGCAGTCGGTTAATGCCCTGCAGTTGTTAATCAGGTCGTGAGCTGCCTCCTGCATGCCTTAGACACTCAGCTGACTCACAGACACACACAGAGCCCTGTTCTTACCCAGGGTCAAGGGTCCTCCCATATGCACGCCCATCTTTCCAAAAGGCTGGAGAGCACACAGTGAGGGGGTGGCTGTGAAAAAATGTTGCAGGGGCCCTCTGGTGTGTATGTAAAAACAGTGAATGAGGAGAAAAGAAAGCCCTTAAGCAGAGGGAGAAGAGGAAAGGGGGGTTTACTAGGTAAAATGATGCTTTACTGATGTGTTCTAGCCTTCCAAGATGACTGCTTTTGCACTATAGCCTTCCCTTCAACCACATCAGCTGCTCTGCAGGGCATCAGGGCAATTTGTGGGCTCATGTGAGTATGAGGTCAATGGCACAGGGATAACCTTTCAAGACATGTCTGCCATGTTTCCTAAGCTTTTTTATGTGATTATAAAATGCATTATTTAGCTTTCTTGAACACTAATTGCCAATAAAGAAAATCAATTGATATACAACTTAATCAGAAGTATCAAAACTTTGATAAAATACTCCAGCCTAGATAATTAGTGCTTTCTCACAGCAAATAAACAAAGTGTGAAATTCAGTCTCTCATTTCTCACTGGAGCCCAGGCTCAAGATATTATATTACTCTTACTTCATGTTAGCAGCACACTTGCATGAAGCCCATAATCCATTAACCCCAGGATCTCACCACTGTTGGCTGTTGGCATCCAGACATAGTTTAAAAGTGTGTATTGTTACAAAATCTCTAGGACCATCTTTGGCCAGTTAGACTATGTACAGCCCCTAAACACTTAAGTGGCAGAGTAATTTGTTTAAAAGAAACCCAAAGCTTGCCTCCCCTTGTCTGACCTTTCATAGACAAAACATGAACATTAATCTGATCATCAGGCTGCTATCATTTGCATGGTATCCACTGCAGGGCTGATGTAACTGGAACTCATTCTGTTTGATTTTTCTTGTCTTAACAGTAGGTATTTCAGAGATTAACATAAAATTGTTAATTCTGTCTCTTTCCCATGGTTGAGCTTAGTCAAGCCTTGAAAAGTGGCTCACTTTGTATGTCGCCCTTCCCCTGTCAGTGACCTCACCAAAGTCTTGACCCTGGCTGTAACTGAGCCAATAAGTTTGAGGTTTTCTAAACCACTGGTTCAGACTTGATAGATAACACTGCTGCAGGGTGTTTCTAACAGAGAAGCATCAACAAGAATCAGCTGGATTCAAAAGGATGCTGCCAAAAGATAGTGCCTTCTTCTTCTCCTTCACTGTTTTTAGAGAAGGGGCAAGTATAATTCTTGTCTTGCTGCTGTGTTTGGTGTCATTATAGTACTCAACAAGAAGAGTGTGTGAGAACCAACTAGGAGATTTATGTAGATACAAGTGTTGGCAGTGTTACTGGTTGGGAACCAGGAAGTTAGTATTTGTCATATTATTAACATTTTCATGCAACTTAGGTTGGAACAGTCTCAGACAGGGTCTGACACTGGTCTGCTTTGGTTTGAGATACCAGGCTTATTCAAAGCGCCTTGCAAGGTTTAATATTCATGCCCTTATGTTGTTTCGCCTTCACTATGAATGTCACAGAGGCATAATGGGAGGACAAAGTGATCTTCCCCTCTGTGCCAGCTACAGAGGTCGTTACAGAGGTGGTAGAGAGGCGAGAATGGGATCAGCGGAGCCAGAGGGGGGACACGGTGCTATGTGTGCATGTCTGTCTTTGCATGTATATGGATGCTTCTTCTAGGCTGTCCCCAAGCAGGGAAATGCAGTGTCACCGAATTTCGCGCCATTGCAGAATAAATATGAATATTTTAAGATGTAATGACAGGGATGCAACTAACAACTATTCCTGTAGTGGACTACTCACAGAGCACTGGAATTATTGGTCAACTAGTTGAGTGGTGTGCTGTGAGACCCCTTGACAGCTCAATTAGATTTATTTATTTATTTTTTACTAACAGCTGAGCCTTGACGTACTTACAAACATGCACAAGCAAAAAGTAAAGACAGTAAGTTAGAGTTCTTCTTTCTTCTTTCTTGGCTTTTAGCATAGTGTTGAAGTAAAGTTGAATGATTTTCTTTTACACATGTAAAGCCTGATTTTTGTATTTTAGCATTCGCTCCACTGTTTAAGTGTTAAGTAGTGAAACACAAATAGCAAAATAGCAAACGCAATAGCAACACGCTGCATGGAAAAAAAAGGTGTGCAGACGCAACAAACAAATCAACAATGCATTTTTTCAGCAATGGAAGTCATCATTGATTATTGTTGACAACACCGACGAATCGTTGCATCCTTAATGAAAGTCTTATTACTGCAATGTCGTAAATTAAATCTAAAATTAGCCTAATGATGCAGTAAGACTTTACCTTTTTAAGTTGTAATCACAGAGCAGGGATTCAACTTGTGATTGTCAGTCTTAAATCCAAAGTCAAAAATGGATTTAACTCCAGTCCATTATTATGTCGTACACTGGACTTTTTGTTTAAGATGTAAACTGAGGAGAGGGGAGCTGGGGTGGGTTGAGGTTATGTGTAACCCCCCCTTCTTTTTGTGCAACTTATGTGCCAGTGGATGTGGCTGGGGCTTAGGGGGCCCACCAGGGGTAAGCCAGGCTGGGATGGAAGGAGGGGGTGCTGAAGCTGAAACCAGCGAGCTGCTGCCTGTGAGTCTTGGCAGGGGTCCAGGGGAATGTTCAATGTGCCGAGGTTTGGTGGGGGCCTCCTTCCCTTCCCCCTCTGCTTCATGACGGCTAATTGGAGAGACGTGAGAGGCAGAGCAGGAGAGAGGCATCACATGGTAGCTGACAGAGAATGTGCAGGAAGCCCAACCTACAGTGTTCCCTTTCTTTCCTGCTCCGAGACAACATTAGACAGCATTACTCATTATGTAAAAGACTTAGGCCCTGCAGCGCTTCCAAAGCTCTCAGTTAAGGCTATGTAAATAGCTGTAGCATGTGCCGCCTGCCCTAGTGCTGGAGCCATGGCTTAGGCTAGTAAGCTCAGATCATTTGTTTGCAGTCTGGACTCTTTTATCTCCATTGTGTCAACATGAGTACAGTCAATGAAGTTTAGGTGTTGACATGGTGTACTTAAATTGTAAGAGCACATTTTTAAGAAGTTGATTTGAGTTAACAAAATGCTAAATATTATCAAAAAATATTCTTTGTATGTGTGAATTGTGACGCAGTTGAATTATGAAATATTTCTTTTGCACATAATAAGTTTGAATAACAGAGCAGCACAGCCTGATTTATAATGATTAAGGCTCTGGCTATCTGAGGATACTGAAGAACAGGAGCTTATAAGCTATGAGCCCAGCACATTGTATTATTCCCCAGCTTCTTTACTAATGTTATTACACCAAAAGACTGTATTAATTTGTACTATTCTCAATGATAAGAAGTGTTGAATTGTCATGAGCTAGAAAGCATATCTGCAGGATATGAGTGAATTTATTAAAAGTGTAGATCACAGGAAGATAAATGCTCATTCTCCATTTCAGTAAAACAAAGCCAGCAAATATCTTCTCTAGACAGGAAGCTGTGTATCTCTCAGCCATTACTTTATTCTTATGCATGCACAGTTGGTACTTCAACACCTTGCCCTCTCATTCTCTGTCTCTGCATCTATCTCCGTCATCTCCTCAGCTCAGCACAAGTGATTTCCTCATAACAAAACTCAGCATCTTTGTTTCAGGCTTTCAGTTTTTTTCTTATACTGTTTAGAGCGAGGGACCGGCCATGTGCCAATGTGTGAGTGTCCGTGTGCGTGCATATGGCATTGAACATATAGGGAGAACACTCTCTTAAAGTAACCTTGAGGCTTAAAGACAGTATAGTTCAACAGATTAGCCAATTTGTCTTAACATGCATCTAAGCATACTGTGTAAGTGTCTATCCTTTGATTTGGTCTGCCTGTTCTGATTTCAACATTGTAAAGACATATTGTGTGGTGTTTAAGAATAGTAGCACCAGTGGGAAAATGTCATAGAAATACAGAATTCGAGCTATTATTTCCATGACACATTATAGAATATTAGTGATAAAGGGTCAGCCATAGCGTTAAGATTAGTTCAGCGCAAAACTACCTAAACCTTTAGACAGAGATTCACCCCATAGTCTGTCAGCCACCAGGTGGGTACACCAATTAAAACTAATTTGCAAAATATGCGGGAAATGCACAACCACATATCATCATTACCACAAAGCAGTCCCAAGCAAATACAAACACATACACCAGCACACTCAGCTTGACAGCTTCTTCTCGAATTCAGTAAGCTTTAGCTGTGTTGCTGGCAGGGAGCAGGCCTGCTTGGTCTTGTGCATTGTGCTGTTTTCCTTTTTAATGAGCTGCCATCGTGTTAAAGTTTCATATCGACTTGGCAGAGGAAGCCGCCAAGACACTGTGAGCTAATTTTCTCGAGGCAAACCTCAAAGCTGTTATTTATAGCGCAGGTTTGACTCTCACTATCTGATTCTTTGACTTTCTTTCTAAGTCTTGCATCCCTCCTCATTGTCACTCTCCACCCACCTCATTCACCCTAAGTCAGTCCCTTGTCTACAAACTCGAACAACCAAGAATATTTCTGCCACAGCTCATTGAGCAAGTCTCGTCTAGTAGCAATAAAAGTGTACTGTGTTTTCACAAGGCACTTTCCACACCTGCTGAAGGAAAGGCTGGTATGCTCAGAATGCTCACAAAACAAGTGGCCGGCGAGTCTGTGAGTGTGACTGAGGGATGGAAAAACCAACCAACAACAAAATTGTTATTACTCCTTATCAACTGTGGCATTTACAGGCTTGTTCCCCCAAGCCATTCAGGTCAAGTGAACACAAATGCACACCCACACATGTTTGTGGAAAATGGTTGAGGGTCTGTAGCAACAGCAGCAGGATTGAGGAATTACATCCCCAGGTAAGGGCTGTCCGTGATAATGTTTCATGTAATAAGACTCGGGAGAGCCTTGTGGCTTCTCTGCTGCCACAGGAATGGGTGGTTAGCTCAATGTTGGTGTTGGTGGAGAATTGATTTACCACATTCTGCTACCACAACATGACCATATTACTTTTTTTTGTGCTGAGAGAGGAAAGTCTCTTTCCCCATCCATTCTTTTCCTCCCTATGGAAGCCCATCCACGCCACTTACAAAATAAAAATGATGATATTTAAGTTATTTGATTAAAAAAATGAGAATTAAAATTTAAATTGTTACTATGAAATAGAAATCCTTAGTATGAAATATAAGTCATAACCATGAAATAAAAAAACACAAAATTAAGAGAAAAGTATAAATTCTAACTCAAAAAGTCAAAATTATCTGGTGTAGATAAGTGAATATGAAATAAAAAGCTGAGTGTATGAGAATAAAAGTAAGAAAATAATGAGATAAAAAGTCAAATATGAGATTGAAAGTCAGATTAATGAGAAAGTATGTCATAACTATTGAATAAGTAAATTGAGATGGAAAGCCAGAATTTCTGTTTATCTAATAATTATGACCTACAGTTTCATAAATTTGATTTCTTAGCTCGGAATTTGAATTTTTTTTTATCTTATAAGTCTGACTTTTTATCTTGCAATATTGAGTTTTATTTCACAATCCTGGCTTTTTTTTTTAAATCACACAATTGTGTCCTTTGTCTTAGAATTTGGACTCTTTATCTCATAATTTTGACTTTGTATCTCATAATGGTGTTTTTTATTTGAGAATTTGACTTTCAGCTCTGAATTTTGACTTTGTATCTCATAGTTACGAATCTTAATTTCATAATTTGGACTTTTAGCTTTTGATTTTTACTTTATATCTCATAAATTCCACTCAGACTCAGACTTTCCATCTGATGTTTTTATTTACATTAGATCCCCATTAGTTGTTGCCGCAGTAACAACTATTCTCTCTGGGCTCCATTCACAGAAACAAGGCAATTACATACACATTCAAACAAATACACAAACAGAAACAAGACACTGTAGCATACAATAAGATAAAAACGGTCACAACAAACCAACAACTAAAACATTTAATTGAGTCTGGAACATAGAGATGGTTGAAAAATGTGTTTACATAAGTATCATAGCTCCATTTTCGGCCATAGCGTGTTAAATATCAGTCACATTCATTAAATTGTTTAGCAGATGTCTCATGACTAAATATCTCATACTTTCAACATAAGATTTTTTGTTATAATTACCTAACTTTATTCTTTTAAAGTGGCTGATGCATACTTCCATACATCTCTCCTCTCCCCCCCTTCCTGATTATTGTTGTCTGAAACCCATCCACAGCATGTTTCCTTTGCTTCTCTTTCTCCTTTCAAGTTTCCTCAGACTTTCCCAGTCTTTACACAAGCAAGCCCATTTTTATTCCTCTTTTTCTGTCTTACTCTCTTTCACCTTTGCATATTTTGTCCCTCACACCTCTTGTTTTTCTCCCTGAATCTCTTGAACTTGAGATCAAAGTGCATGGATATTTCAGTTCCCCTTTCCCTCCCCCTCCTTGTCTCCCTGTCTCTCCTTGTCCGCCAGCTTCAATAGTGCTCCACTCAGTATTTTTCTACTCCTCCATTTCTCCAGTGAGGATTCTTTCAGTCTCTTTCCCTTTTCCAGCACAGTCTCTCTTCTTTCACTCCGTGCCCTGTCTGCTACTCCGGCGGCTGTCATTCTTAATTGGTGTTGCTCCGCGTCTGCTTTCATCCTCCGCCTGTTTTTTTTTCCCTCCCTTCCTCTCATCCCCCCACATCCTCATCGCTCCTTCTCCTCCTCCTGCCTGCCTCTCCTCTGCATCCCTGGCAGAAAAAGACAGCATCAGACAGAATGCCTCCTGCCTGTGTACATCAAGCTTCCCTGTGTGTCTTTGTGTGTTTTTTGTACGTGTTGGGATTTTTTAGCTTCATTCCTGTACAGCGTGTTCCTGTCGTTGTGCCTTCTGCTCTATAGCGTAGCCCTGAATTCCAAGGATGAGGAACGGTTTTATGTGGCACAGAGGAACAGAGGAAATTACCTCTGTCTACAATTTCTCAGGGGCCACAAGTTTTATGTATTTGTAAGAAAGGCACATCCAGTGTCTACCCTGGATCTATCAGAGTAGAGGAAAAATCTGGACCTTTATATGTTTCATTGTTTTCTAGTTTTGAATGTATGTTGGTCTGTCTGTGAGCCAAATCAAGCATCAGATCCTATAGATATCTGCATAAAGGTGGACTACCAAGAGTATCAAAGCTTTTTTCAGTGAAGCCAGTACACACATTACTTTGTGCTTTGCTTAACTTCACCTTCAACATTACAAACATTACATTACAAAATGATATGAGTTAACATGGTGTTAGCTTGCACAATTAAGCTAACTTTGACCAGCAGACGGAAGGCAGCTTTTAGCTAAGCTTACATTTGTATGTTAAGAGATTTCTCATGAAGATGGTAAAATACAGAGATAAAACAATTTAAAATTAACTGGTAACCATTTTATTTCATATTTTTGTAGACGTATTTACCTGCTTGCTGTGCTTTTCCCTACAAAGTCACTTGGAAGTTTGTAATTATTATACCTCTATATCTCACCTCAGGCAAGACTGTGAAAAAAGTCATTGTGCCTTTGAATTGTGTATTTGATAGTTTATATAACACAGCGGTTAGTTCTTGCATTGTGTTAATGCTGATTTAACCGCGTTTTCACAACTTTAGGTCTTGTTCACATAGAGACAAAAACAATCTGTTTCTCTCTGGTCGTAAAAACCTCTTCCGCAAGCATGGCATAATTTCAAGAAATGTCTGCGTAAGCACAAAACTGTTGGAATTGACTTGAAATGCTGTAGTTAGTGATGCACAATATTATTGGTCTGGTATCGGCAGATATTAGCTCAAAAAGGCAATTATCTGCAGATATCAAAATTTCTGTTGATATTTACATTCGATATTTTGCCTGTGTATTTCAGCGTATATACTAATAAATTAATGGAGTTTTAGGCTGAACCAACAGACCTATATCAGTTGAGGGTTTTTTTCTTTAAATTTTAAAGTGTTTTTAAGGACTAAAGTTTGTTTCCTTGGTCATCCTCAAACCTTAAAGTGTGTCCAAAAGGACTGAAATTCTGTGTCTGAAAAGCATATTTAATTATCGTTATTGATACTCGTATTGGCTAAAATTAATCTGAAAATATTGGATATCTGCAAAAATCCAATATCCTGCATCCCTAGCTGTGGTATGCCAGTGGCGCTGTAACGCTACCACAGAAATACACAAGAAACAGAGAAGATCTTGGAGCAAGTGCACCCAAAACTTTTCTCTTACTCAAAACCTTCTCCTGGTTGCACTCCATGGTGGATCTAAGAACATGTGGCGTATGCTGCTCTCCATGACCATTTGTCACTCACAGTGGTTGTATAGGGGGAAGAGATTTTGCTGGAAGAGCCATAATAAGCTCAGTAGCAGCATTAAAACAATCCTGTAATCTGCCAATGTTGTTGTTGTTGACAGGTTTAGCACATGCAGGTTAAGGGGGCCAAGATGTGATGTTCCAGAAAAGATGTTGGTTATATACACAGAAACACGAGGGTGGTGTATACTGATTAGTTTACTGTAGGAACTGCTCTGTGTGGATGAAACAAACAAACAAAAAAAAACATAAAAATTGCAGATAATCCATGTGGAGGCCTCTTTAGTTTAACTGATCTGGTCCAAATCAAGTACCAGTTTGTAACACTGTTGCATTTGGAATCATGGTTGGTCTGTGTTCAAGGGGCATTTACAAGGGGACCTAAATATGTGATGAGCAAGGAAAATGCACTCTTATTGGCCAGTTTCTTGCGGTTTATGAATACACCAATACTGGCATGCAACTTTGACTCTTAGAACTGAGATAAATATTTTTGAAATGAATAAATCTGATTGCCAAAATCTTGAATATATAAAATGCACCAGGAGGAAACTTCATGTTTATTATGTTGTATAAAAATGATCTTAATCTGCATGATAAAGTTACCAAATTACATTGTTGGCACTTAGTAAACAAGAGCAGAAGACAGCATTTAACAAGAGAAATCAAGAAAACAGTTAATTTAAAGAGGGACAGAATCAGTGACCTCCACAGCACAGTGTATGTCACAGTGAGGTGCACAGCAAGTGGAGAGTGTGCACTTGTCAACTGATCACTCTTTTGAAAATGTTAACGTTATGACAGGTTGAGCACTTTAGCACATGTACAGCATAGGTGCGCGTCTATTTATGTGTGGGTCAAAATGGCAGAGCGAGTAGACAGTGGGTTCATTTATTGATTTATCGTTTGCGTTATTTCTGGGAAAAAATAAATATATAAATATATGTATATAAATCCAGGTAAAGTGTATGAGTTAGAAATACTAAAGTTTCATTGCCTTATTAATTTTCTCATACAAACAGCTACCTAATGTGAGGAAGAAGAAAAAGAAACTGTGCTTTTGTTTCTGAAGCTCTTCAGGTTTGCTTGTGGTTAGCGACACATATTTCACAAGCTACAGTAGCTGGTTTATTCCAAGAAAGTTCAATACTTCCCGAGTTAGGCCAGATCAAGGTCGGTTTGTATTCTCACCGCCTTTTCAATTGGTCTCAGAACAGTTGTTTGGTCCCCACCAGAGTTCAGTGGTCAGTTTTCACACCAGTGCAAAAGAACTAAACCAACTCTGCAAAAGAACTCCAGTTCTTTACAATCGAACCAAACAGGTTAGGTGTGAAGGCACCCTTAGAGAAGAGCCCATGACTGCCCATGAAATGTATTGGTCCGCCTTAACCAGGATGCAGCCACATGCTTACCACCAAATCCCATTAGTTCTAATATCTGGTATAACATCACACCCTCTTGTGTGATTTTGCTGCATCATATTTTTTCAAAGGCATGAGGTAAACAATTACTAGTGTAGTTACTGGTGATCTTAGCCCCATTAGTGTAAGAGAAGACTGGGTGACACTGGCTTTGGGTCAGTGTACCTCACTACAAGATGTGATTTGCCTAATTGTAGCGTCATACTACCAGCAAAGGGTAAACTTGATAGTTCAGCACACTGACACCCCAGGGTCAGTGGTGAGGATATGCCAGTGTCAGCAGCACTCAGTGTAAGGAAAGGAGACAGGGAGAGGCAGGTAAGAATATATGTCAGGGCAATGGAGGTCAGGAGGGAGGATAACTTTGGCTCTGACTATGTCAGCTCAAAACACTATTGTCTTCTCTCATATTTCACAGCACATTTTGTTCTACCAAAGCCCCCAACACTGCTAACTAATACACCTACGCTGTGGACCTAAAATTATAGTTGTATTTTTTTCCAACTGGTGATATGATTGTTGCGTTAAGTCAGCTAATTAACTTTTATTCAGCTTATTTCAACGCAAAAAAACGGAAATATGTAGCCCATAGATGTAGTGGCAATAGAAAAAAAAAGTAGTAGCTAATAACTTTAGATTGGGGATTTTTGTCTTAGGTAGCCATGTGATATCATCATGCTAGATGGCTTATGATGACTGCATTAGCTCAAATACTGGAATTACTAAAATAAACTACTGCACGTGCTACACATACTGTATATTATTATTTCAACACATGCTCCTAAATAATTTGAGCGCCTGTTTATTACATTAGGGCTTCCTTCTCTTAACTGCTAAGGTAGCACAATGGCACACAGAGGACTGCACGAAAATGGATTGTGTGTTTGTGTGGGTGTGTGAATGCAAGGAAAAAGGAGAGAAGCAAACTCAGATGGAGGATAGTAAAGTAATGTCAAGGTATCTCCCTTACTTCATTTTAAACTGCTGCCTTTAGTCTGCCAGCTTCCTTCATCTCACTGTGCCCATCTGCATGTCTGCCTGACCTCTCCCCTTTCTCTGTCTCTCCTTAACTGCCATAGCAATATTAACAAACAATCAGGCAGTCTCAGTGAGGCCTCTTCTGTCGCTCTGATTGACAGTTCCCTCCCCTGCCAGTGGGAAGCATAGTGGGAGGCAGTCCTTTCATTAATCTTGGGTTATGAGCATTATGATTCATTCATACATTAAGATTTTGATTCATATCAGACCCTGTGTAGGCACATTTCTATTTTATCTTTTGTGTTCTTGTCATGGACAGTACACATTAATCTGAGTTAGGGTCCAAGCTAATGATCTCTATTATTGAGCAATCTATTGATACATTTTATACACATTTTTTATATTTAATGCCACAAACGAGTCAAAGATGTCCATTATATCTCTCAGAGGCAAAGGCATTGCCTTCAGTTTGCTCTTTGCAAATCCAAACATTCTCATTTACATTTCCTTTAAAAAGCTAATGTTTAATATTTTAGCTTGAATTATTTTTCATAACTTATTGGTTGACAGCACTTTGATAATAACCTTTAGAGATCATTCATGTACTAACCAACTAATAACCACATTAGAGAGAGCTCCCAAGGCCAATCTGACATGACAGGAGAATCACACATGCAAAGAACAAGAGAACAGCACATGAAATCTAGATAATTTGTTGAGAAACCTTTTTTTCTAAAAGTGCCCTTTGCAGTGTGATGAAAAGGAATCAATTTTGTCAAACTTTTTGCTATAGTTAGCACGACATTCAACTTCTCACTTAAGAATCAGGGCAGGCTTTGAAAGCAAGTCATGCCTTCCCTTCTCACCAGTACAAAGCACAATGGCTTATTGTACAAGGCAGGCTCGTGAGTGTGTATGTGCGTACTCGTACTCGTGTATAGTTTCCCTCTTTGGAAGATAGCCAGCAAATAGAAGAGGCCATTATTCCAGACTGACATGAAGACGATTGATCATATATGTGCGTTTTAAAGAGAGTTGTATCCTTGATTTGATATGACATAGAGCTACATTATAGATTAGTATCCATTGCACTAAGTGAAGACTAAACACACATTTTAGCCCCTATGGTCCTGCCCATACTTCTAATAGTTTCCAGGAGCTGTCACTAAAACTGAGCCAAAGGAAATACAGGCTAAAATGAAGCACTTACTTTTCCCTTGGCTCGGGGATAACTATCTCACTAGTTTGATTCCCGCCTACTGGACACAGATCTTTGTAGAAAGGTCTTGTGTCCTGTCCTGCATGTCTTTTGGTTTTTACGTAGTCTTCCTTTTAGTCCTTCTAATGCCTCAACATTTGTTTTCTTTCTGTTTCCTGCTGGCTGCTTGGTCTAACACTGGTCTTCAGTCTGATTTTTTTCTCTCCTGCTTTGTCTTCATCAACTTTTCCCACACAAATATGTGCCTTTTTTGTTTTTCTTATCCCATTTTCCTTTTGAGATCTCTGCCTGCATCTTATATCTACTATTCCGCATTTTCTAAGATGAGTAGCTGATGTCATTTTGTATGAAGAGATAATTGTAAATGCAAAGTCTCTGTTTGAAAAAGTAGTTTTATGTTTTTCCTTGGCTGAAACCCTGAACTGTTTCTTGCGGCAAACTGTGAATGTTACTATATGCCTAACATTTGCAAAGAGTTAAAAGCAAATTTTATGTGTGTATGTTAAGGATGCAGCACATATATGCCTGATATTTCCTCTTTATCTCATAACTGTTTCTCTTTCTCTGTTTGGCAGCTGAGAGAAGCTAGCAACAGAAGAAAGAGAACCATTTGATGGAAGAAAAGAAAAAGAAAAAACAAGAAGAAAAGACCAAGACAGAAGTTGCTCAGAACAAGGTAAAATTATACATAAAGGTGATTTTCTAATAGAAATCATGTACATGGTCATAAAAACAAACACTTTTAAAGCATTCAAGTAGTAGTAATTGAATTTCCCTTTACTAGCAAGCTATTAGTCTGCCTAGTAAGTGTTAGGATTGAGAAGTTAGGTCTTTTGAGATTTTTTAGTACTCATTGGAAACAATCTTTCAGCTAATTCACATTCAACCAGCTTCTAGAAAACCAACAGTAACTGGCGTATTTTGTTGAGTGGAAAACATGATGAGTGGTTTGTGTAGATGATTCATCTCACTCAGTAACACTATCCTATTCCTATTAAATAAAGATCAAGGTTTGCTCATAGCACTCTTAATTTATCTACAGTTAGAATGATTGTTAAATGTCACCTCTTATTAAATCCTCTCTCTCTCCTTCCCTGCAGGCTGCTGATCAGAAACCCAAAGGTGAGTGTCAATGTCAAGTAAACTACACCTCCTCATCTGCCTTATTTTCTTAAATTGCATTCATAGTCCTAAACTCTTATTAACACAATCTGACCCATAAAAGCACACACACACGTTATACACGCACTGTACACATATAGCATTAAGCATTTATGCGCACAGATGGACACACACTGTTTGCACATGCATGCACAATTTTGCCTTTTGACTCTGCTTTACAGACACACACACACATAGGGAAGAGCAAATACAGTGGAGTCTAATACAGAGTGATGCAGAGCAACGCCTATTACGCCTGCAGCACCAGGCAGTGAAGCGTGAGGGCACCCAGACAGCTCAGTGAGTGTGCGATGGGTGGGGGGATGGGGGGATGGAGTAAAAGAGGCAGGGAGAGGAGGAGTAGAATAAAAGAAGGGTTTGAAGATAGGCTCTAATGCAGAGAGACTACAACTGAAAGAAGAGTGTCCTCATGTGCCCTTGGTGTTCTTTTTAGATGATAAATTGGGCTTTCTCAGTGTGTAGCTGTTATAAAATACCTGTAGTTTGATTTTAAGTGTTTCAGAAGCCAGAGTGGTGCTTCTTTTTTCTTAGTGACTGCTTTTGCCATTATTTTTAAAATTTGTGCTTTAATTATGCAAGATGTGAAAGCTTGCCAGGGCTAATTATCATGCAGAGCATCCATCTTTGTTGTGTTTTCACCTAGCTTAGATCTGACATGGCTTGGGATGATGAAATCAATGCAGAATGCCTGAAATCTGTATGTATTATGGTATATGTTGTATGCTATAGGTAGTTTCTCCTAAACCGTCAGTGGCTGTGTCTGTACCCTCCCCCAGTTTGAGCAGCAGCTTGGCCATCTGTGAGTAACTGTTAGGCTTTAAAAAGGTCAGCACAGCTTGCACTGAACTCTGACCTGTTTGTTTAATTACCCTCCTAGTGTTCAGCACTCACTGTGAGCTCAGCCTGCTAACCAAGTTTCAGAGCCTCTGCACTAGCTAGATGATTTTCAATAAGCATCCGTTTGTGGGTTTTAGATGGGCACACTTGTTCTGGAAAACAAAATTCAGACCTCTTAAGGCTTATTTCAAAGTATTGGTATGATGTCTGTAACTCTTACAGAGAGTTCTTGTCACAAAAAGACAATCATGTGTAGAGGTTGTATTTAACAGCCACAGTCTTATTTGTTGGATGCTGAACAGCTCTACATGGCAGTTTGGGTTAAATACCTTGTTCCTCTTTATGTTACTGTTACTTAGGATGTAAGACTTAATGATGCTCTCTTTCTGCTAGACTGTTGACTGAGAAATGTCTGGTCAGTGTTTGTTTACATGAATTTATCTGATGGACAGGACCAGGAGCATAGAAATGTTTGTGCTTGTCAGATGGTGGATGTCAACAAGGCCTGAAGGATTATGTGGGCAACAAAAAATGTCAAAGACTCTGAGTTAGGGCTTTTGCTTGCAAAACTGTTCCTGCATGTGTCCTCGTGTCAGTGGCCAGCTTATGGCCTTTCATAAATATTCACTTGTAACCAGCTGGGATCTTTATGCTATGATTGTTGAATTGCAAACCATTTGATAATTTTAGATAATGATAACTAGGTTAAAAAGCTTATTTCTATAAGATCTATTTGCATTTGCTTGGTTTGAAGCATACTCAGAGTGTATAGCCAAAATAGAAGAGTAAATCTGTGTCAGCATGGAGCAAAATGTCTTTGTGTTGCCTAGTGGTGATACAAAGTATTGATATAGCTATATGTCATCATTCTAATTTTTTGATACAGTTATGCACTGCTTATGCCAAATATTGATATTCTGATTTAAAAATACAGACTCTCAATAGATTTCTTTGCCAGTTTGACTCTCTGTGCCAATAAATCATGACTCCTAACAGTGGCACATATAGCATCAATGGGGGGTAGCATGACCAGAAGCTAATTTTTGGTACTGGGTGACAGCAGGGTAAAAGGAGAAGAAAAAGTGAAAACAGGATGATAAAATTCTGTGAGGTAGATATTTTGATTTATAGCTTTGGGATTATGTTAAGTTAACCCAGAATCACTGTATTGTGATATTATCATAATTGTGGGTATTTTTTTCATATGGTACCATGAGTTTATCTGTGAATTCCCTGCATTGGCTATACTAGCTGTTAATGGAGCAATCAAGGGTATACTAAGATTAAGATAGGGATAATTGGGTCCTCTTGATGAGAGAAGAGGCCCATGGACAAGGGCCCAACCAAAAAGAATAAGGGAGAAGCAAGGGAAGAATGAAAGAAAGAGGATATATCATAGGGTGCTGATGGGAAAGATTACAGCTAAATGAAGGAAGAAAAAGGAAGAAAGAAAGTAATGAAGCAGTGGGCCCTTAAGAAAAGTGCCAAAAATGATCATCTGGAGTCAATGACAATGCTAATATAGAAGAGGACTAATGACGTGGACATTTATTTTATGGTATGTTTAATGAGAGATAGAAAGGCACATAGAATGAGAATCTGATATTGTAAGTAGCGGGTCGTCATGTGGAAAGAAAGTCAGGGGAAGCGGTCTGTTTGAAGACTAATCGTTCAGTGAGCCATCCAGACCTCCGCCAGTTTGCTCATAACCTCCTGTCTGCAATATGGTTTAAAAGAAAGGTAGCACCCGCTGGAATGAGTTGTGTTTTAATATGTGACACTAAATAATAGAGGTCTGTGTATAAGCATGAGGGGAGAAAATCAGTATGCAGCAGTGATTTGTGTCTTTCCATCCATATCAGTGAATTCAGCCTTCCTTACACACTATCAGAAATTCATAGACACATACACATGCACACCGCCTCCCCCATCCTCTTTCCTCTCTGCAGGCCTCCTTGGTCCCAGGCATTTCAATTTGTTTGCAGTAATCGATCTCGGCCTGGTGCGTTCATATGTATGAAAATGAGATAAAGCTTCGGTGCAGTAGAATTAACTTCTCTGCCCCCCATTACGCATGGAGCTTCACTGAACGCATGGTTCCAGGAAGCAGTGGCCCCGTGCCCCCCCACAAATATACAGGCTGGACGTCTGATGCAGCGCCCATCCCTCCCTGCCTCATCCCTCCCTCCCAGTCTCCTGGTCTCCATTACCTCAGAGGGATGCTGATTATTCAATTCCAGCACACAAGTTCATCACAATCCCTGCCACCGTTGCAATCACAGTCGTTTAGTAGGCTTGGTACACATACATACTGACTTGTATGCGTACTAGTCATTTACATCCCATGAAACACACTCTTAATAATGCCTACAAAAACTGTTTCCATTTATGTGTATATTTCTCTCAAAGAAACTTGGAAATATTCAATCATTTCTCTGTGAGTGAAGCAAATGCTTACATCATGGAAAAGACAAAAATATACGAGCCACGCTTAGCATGGACATCCACACACAAGTGATGAGAAAACACAACCCAAGCAGAAACTAACACAAATTCAATTCATGAAACAGGTATTTACACACAGGCACAGAAGCCAGCTGTAATACCACAATGTGCCCATCACATCCTGGCACCAAGATAATCAAAAAATCAGCAATCTCCATTTGTGCTGCTTCCACACTTTTCACTGCTGAAAGGTTAGAGAACAAATGTATGCCTGTCACTGCCTCATCCCAGATGTACCCACACCTTTTCTAAGGTCCATTTCATTTCACCCTCGATGTGCTCAGCCCTGCAGTCCACATCAGAGGGGAAACATATTTACAAGGAGTCACTGCGGTGATAACAGCATTATATTTTTCAAAGTGGCAAGCGCCGCACATAAACATGAGTGCGTCGTATAATTCTGTATTGGATTAATTTGCAATTTCACATGCTATTAATTGCATCAACACTTTTGAAAGGGAATTTCATGAATCGCAATCTAATTAGGGGCTAATTTACTTTAGCATTCAGGCTGCTTTTCTCTTCTGTTAACCACATTTATAAACACTCAATGAATTAATAGTGAATGGCTTGTGAATTACGTCCTGTGGATTTATGACTGCCAAGCATAATTGTTTTCCTCCTACCCCCCCTCCCATGTGCTCTCCCCGCATGCATATCAAGTGTTAGAGCAGAGTGAGGGATGCAGAGAGAGATGGGGGACAGAAGAAGAGAGGAAACAAGGGGCGCACAAACTCAAACAATGCTTTCCTCTCTGTGTATTCTTGTTGCATGATCACTCACAAGCTGCTGACAAGAGAGGCTGTTACCCCTCCCCCATCATCTCCTCCCCCCTGCAATAGTGAGCTGCTTCATGTCAGATATCAGGCAGATTAATAGGGTGTAGCTAAACTGATATGAATGACAGCTTAGCCTGTGCTTTGAGGACAAGGTGTACATATGTGTGGGTGTGTACAAAGCCTGGTTTATATTTCTGCATTAAATCTACACAGTGGTGGCCTACGCTGTCAATAGCTATACTTGCTTTTTGGTGTTGCTTTGTAAACTGGGCCTAAATACTACTTCGTAGTGCACTTTTTATCCCTGTTCCTGCTCCTGCCACCACATTTCCTGCTTGCTTGTGTACAGAAAACCATGGTAACGGAAAACAAGTGTGGTATGTTGTAGTTGGCAGTGATAATTGTTGAGCAGCAGTTTATTATACTGCAGTTATTTCAAAGAAGAAAAAAGAGGAGACAGTGGAGGAGATGGAAAGAATGGCTGCAGAGTTTGCACTTATTTGGCCACTCAGAGGGACATAGATTAGGACAATGACATGTTTTCAAGTAGGGCTGAAAATCCATCCATCCATCTTCATCTGCTTATCTGGAGCTGGGTCACGAGGGTAACAGGCTATGCAAGTCCACCCAGACGGCCCTCAGGATACATAATCCCTCCAGTCCATTCTGGGTCTTCCCCGGGGTCTTCTCCCACCTGGACATGCCCAGACTACCTCCACATGGAGGTGGCCAGGAGGCATCCTGATCAAAAGCCTGAACCACCTCAACTGGCTCCTTCCAATGTGAAGGAGCAGCGGCTCTACTCCTAGCTCCCTCCGGATGTTTGAACACCTTACCCTATCTCTAAGGCTGAGCCCAGCCACTTTCAGGAGGAAACTCATTTCGGCTGCTTGTATCCGCGATCTCATTCTTTTGGTCATTACCCAGAGTTCACCAGTTCACCCGCACTACTCGTTTAGGTTTACCAGGTCTGTCTGGCAGCTTCCTCAGCCATCTGATCCAACTCACCACCAGGTGGTGATCAGTTGGCAGCTCCACTCCTCTCTTCACCCGAGTGTCCAAGACATGCGGCCGCAGCTCTGAATAAACGACAACAAAGTCAAGCATAGATCTTTGGCCTAAGGTGCTCTGGTACCAAGTACACTTACGAGCAACCCTATGCACTAACATGGCGTTTTTTGAGGACAGTCCATAACTAGCACAGAAGTCCAACAAAAAAAACACCACTCTGGTTCAGATTGGGCAGGCTGTTCCTCCCAACCACCCCCAGTGTTGCCCACGTAAGCATTGAAATCCCCTAGTAGAACTATGGAATCCCCAGGCGGGACCCCCTCCAGGATGCCACTCAAGAGACTCATAGAAGGCTGCATACTCCGAACTGCTGTTTGGTGCATAGGCACAAACAACAGTAAGAGTCTTACCCCCGGCCACTGTCAGTTGCAGGGAAGGGACCCTCTCATTCACTGGGGGGGGTCTCAACATATAGCGCGCCAGTAACCTTGCAAAACAGAAGGATACGCCCGCTTCCTTGTTCTCACTGGCATCCATCTTGCAAAGCTCCCGTCTAAACCGTTTGGGCTCAGTTAGAAAGTGACAGGACCAATCAGTGACGAGGGGCAGTACTTTCAGGCGAGGCGGAGTCAAGATGTAAGCAAGCGGGAACAAGAGACCGGTGCAATTATAACAGAAGAGCTTAGCCTGGATGCTTCTAAAGCGCCAGTTTTATCAGAACTTGACAACATTTCTTCATTTAGAGAAGAACAAAGAACAGCAGTGAGTTGTTTTCTTTTCAAAAACGACAAAAGTTGTCTACTGACATGTCTACAGTCGCCATGGTTCGCATTATTCCTTGGTAGCTGCGCACCTTGGTTGTGTCTATGTCACACGTTTGTTGCTCTGATTGGCCCGTAAAGATGTGACAGAACATTTATCCAATCACACTCCAAGTTTTTTTCAAATCCTCTGCCCTTTCCCAATCGTTAGTATTGAAGGTTTTCCAGATGGATGTGTGAAACAAATCCATGTGACGTGTCAGGTTAGTTTCTTAGTGTTTCCCCTTTACTCCAGGACTCTGGACCACTGACTAGGGTAGGGCACATTTTCTCAATTAATTCAGGCTTATAAAGGAAAAAAAATCGAAAAACTCAAATCTTGCTGCATATCCAAAGATTCTCAGGCATTTTCTGCAGTTGTAGTTGTAGTAAACTTGTTAAAGCCTTTCACCTAGACAGTGAATCAGCTGTCATTAGGGCCAAGACATTCAAAGAAGGTTCCACTTTGAGAGAGAAATCAGACTTTAGAAAAAGAAGCCTGGCATTGACATAGGCGGGGGTACTAATTAAAGAAAGAGGGTGTAGGAGGCGTGGTTTGGGAAGAGGTCACAGGAGGCAAAAGGAGGTGCTTTAGGCAACCGTCAGTAGCTATAGCAACAGCCTTTTATAGGAAGGGTGAGGGGTGAGAAATTTTGCTTTTTTGTGAGTGAGGATTTTTTTTAGTTTTTTACTACTTATAGTGACAGATGGGACCTTTCAGAGGGGACCTTTCAGAGACCCACCCACTTGACCTGATGGATGGTGTTAAAACACCAAAGTATCATTTTCTGAGCAATAATTTCAAATATTTAGAACAGTTGTCCAAATAAATTTTTAATTCCCTGTATAAAGAGCAGATTAGTGCCATCACTTCCTTTACAGTGCACTACTTCTTGCTCTATGGCACACAGATTTTTTGTGATTTTTTTTTCCCAGGTAAAAGAGAATGAAATAGTGATGTCAGTTTTGTTGAGTGTAGATCAAAAGCCTTGAACAGTGTAATGATTAACTACTCCAACGAAAGGAGAAGCAATTTAAGGTGATCTTGAAATGAGCAAGGAGCGAAATCTGCTTCTGCAGTAAAATTTGTGGAAGGAAAGTCGTGATATAGAAAAGGTCATGAACTCTGCCTTAACTCTTATTATTTCCATCATGAACACTCCATCTATCCAGTTCTGTCTCTCTGTTTAAATGTTTTTTCTCTACCTCTTGGGAAGTGCTGAAAAGTCCTTGTACTAAACTACACTTTGCCCCTAGGTAGCTGCATGCTTCTTTCATTTAGTGTGTTTTTATATGCTAAAAGAAAACATTGAAGCATACAGAAGTTGACCTACATAAACCCATTTGAAAAGCAGCATGTACAAAACACATGTACACCCACTTTTAAAAATGCTCTATTTTCCTTACCTTGCCCACCTCATAGCTCTCATTGGATTAAGAAATGCACCATTGTGTATAGCAGAGGCCTGGGTGTTGAGTCCGTCCCTCCCCCATCTATAAACATGACTGCATAATAAAGTGGCTCTGCAGACAATAGACAGAAGAGATGTGGGAACCTGCGCTGCCTGGTACAAGGCTCAGGGAACCAATCACTATTTCTCTACATTAACAGACTTTGCCTTTTTCGTGGATTTCCTGCTGTATATCTGATTCAGTTGTGGATTTCTTCTTCCCCATTCATGTATGCTCACTTGCTCTATTCTAAGCATTTGCTAGCTCTCTCACTCTCTCTCTCATTGTGTGTAATTAACCATTTAGTGTGAAGAAGGGCTGTAATTAAAAGTTTGGTGCAAGGGTGCAAAGCGTGCCTCAGCTCAAGGGTTTAATGGAATTTACAGTGCACTTGATACAAACATTCATTTAATTGGCTATCCTTTTCAGCCTCAATTACAGGCAGTAAGGTCACCGCCACATAATGTAACTCTCACTAGTGCTGCTTTTTCTGTAATATTTCCTTTAATGCCACTGCTCAGTATAGATATTAAAATCATTGCATTAATAGCTCTTTTATTTTACATCTTTTTGATTATTTGCATCATGTTTTAGTACCACTGCATTGTTCCTAATGTAGTTGTTTATCAGAGAGGGATGATAAACAAGTCAAATAGTAACTGTATGATCATTAAGAAATCCTTGTTAAAATCTCATTTTGTTCTAACAACACTAAGAGTGAGTAGATTTTATTGAGTATGATTCATTTCAGAAACTACCAATTAGACATCATAGACAAACACATCACCTGCTTAATAATCTGCTAAAATGTGTTTTCTGCAAAGCAGCTGCCCTCCAGTTAAGATTAGATGCAATAAGCCTGCATCATCATTAATTTACTGTGGAGTGCATTGCCTCTCGCTGGCAGTGAGTGTAACCAGCATGCTTTTAACTATCCTCATTTAATCTTTTACAGACATGCTCTCATCTTTGGGATTTCCCCACTTTCTTCCCCTTTGAGTCTTCTCTATAAAGCTTAGCCCTCCACCTCTCCAAAGTCTCTTACTCATTCACCACAGATTAAGAAAAGCTCTCTCTTCCCCCAAATAAAAGATGTGTCTAAGTAAAAGACACATCTGCTCACATCAGAGTGGAGTTCTCAAATGTACTAGTCTTTACACCTTTTGGCATTTTTGCCGTTTCATTTGTGTGGGTTTGTCTGTGTATACACACTCCTTTCCTCTCAGGACATAAATCCTCACTGTTAAACTTGTTAGATACAGATTACGCTGTAGATTATTACACATTTTTTAACTGGAGGATGAAGTGAAAGCACTTTGATAAAGTGACAAATTACTGAAGCTCTTCTGCAAGTACAGAATGATGTAATTGAGCAGGTATAAAAGAATGTGGTTTTAAATTTATCAGGATGAGATAATAAAGATATGTCATTGCTTTTATGTAAGAAATACAGCATGCGTTTTTCTGCAGCATAAGGCAGTTGCATCTTGGATACACCCCTAGTTACTACAGCAACACAAACACAGGCTGTACGAAGATGGGTGTGTATGAGGCACACTGAAGCTGAGGGACTTGTGTGTCGATCTTCTGGGCTCATCTGTTCCATCCTTTGCCAGACTGGCAGGAGAAATAAACAGTGAGCTGACTGAGTAACATCCATATGTGTCTTTTGATCTCATTTTTCTGGGAACTAAGATGTCCCAGAAACTCAGGAAGTTCTGACTTTCTGTGTGTGTGAATTGGGAAGAATTGGCAAACTGTACTGATAACACATGAAATAGGAATGACTTTGTGGAAGAAGCAAACTTCTGTGCTACTGTGTTGTCTGTCAGAATCACTAAAGCAAAGGAGTTTGAAATAGGAGGAAACTAAAAGCTCTTTCATTTGTAAAGCTCCTGGTAAATATTTTGTTCTTATTTATTTTATTACAACAAAGTGATTAATTAATACAGTCAACCTTTATATGTTTTGCTTTTGTTCAAGTCAAGATCTTTTTAGTAGGTCTTTCAACTACTAGAATGTGTTTTTATTCTGATAAGGTTTGCACCCAACTATCCACAATTTGCTTGCTGTTTGCATATCTTCATCAAACTACATGATTCTGAGTAATGACCTTTAGTTTCTGATTTCTTTTAAAGTTAAATGACTCCTTTTAGGTTCTGTGTTAACTGCCTATAGTGAGACCTAACACTGGGAGTAAGGTACAATAGAGAGGTGCCAAAAAAGGTGCTCTCACAAGAAAGATAAGTAGAAAATAATGTGAAAGAAAAAGAGGAGCAAACAGAGAGGTTTATTTAAGAGTTTGTCTGAGATTTCTTGGTAAGTGGCATCAAAGAAGAGAGAAAGAAGACGGAGTAGAAATGAGTCAAAAACTCAAGATGGACAAAGAAGGAGAATAACATGGTGAGTACAAGCTTAAGAGACAGACTGAGAGAGAGGGATGTGAGTAGAGCAGAGGGAGCAGTGGGGTTTTGGAGCAGCCCTCTGATGGGGAGGACAGAGAGGGAAGGGGGCAGGGCAGCATGTTTTCTCCATCCTGCCATCTGATTGGTCGGGGCATCGTCAGGCGGGCTGAGCTGAATTTAATCAGAAATGTGCGTCACCAGCTGCAGTTCAAAGACAACAACCAGCCAGATACTGCTGGAGGGGTCAGGCCCTTTTTCTCTCACTCCTCTCTGCATATTTCTAAAATTGAATTGGTCAAACAGGGTGAAAACATCTGTGAAAGTATCTTCTCACTTTTATTTATTGTTTCGATATAATAAAGTCAACCATTATATTTAGCCTTTAACAACTTGCACACATATAGTCCTCTCATGTAATTGTATTTTGTGTTTTCATTGATGCCAAGGCAGTTTTCTTCCATGTGACTGCTGTTTCTGTGTGTCAGCAGGTAGGCAGCCATCTGGATTAGTGTTGTGCTCACTGAGAGGGCCTCTGTTTTTAGCCCTGCTTTCAGACCAGCACTTGGCAGGCACAGTGAATACCTCTGTGCTCTGAATTTACTTTAACCTCCAGTGTGGCAGCCTTGGTCTGTGTGTTGGGGGGGGGGGGGGGGGTGTTGCTGCATGATTAATTGCCATCACTGCAGTGCAGGAAAAGTTCAGACTCTCCAGCTAGTCCCAGTGAAGTTTTAATCAACAAATTACTTCTGTGTCATCTGTTTCCCTCTATTCGAGGTGCTCATAACACTTTCTTAGTCATACACAACCTGTGACTTTCTCTTCCTATCTTTTCTCCCCTGAGTGAAGGCAGCCTCAGCTGTTGTGTAGAATGGGTATGTCTATCTAGGGACTAAAGACAAACATCGGTCTGTTATATGCATTTTCCCATGGAACAAGAGGCTATTATTTATGGCCACTCTTAAGCCATTAGCTATTGGCAGCCAGTATGGAAGCAGCTATTTTTGGCAGCAGGTAGAGTATGTTGCATAGTTTAGCTCCACAGCCATAAGGGCGTACAGCCACAGTCTCACACCAGAACTTTTCTGCCTTCTAAATAAGGATTATTTAGTGTTTTAGGTCATGGTTTTATAGTCTTGCAGCACCTTGGAGAGGAAACTAGCAAAGCCAATCTGTTAGGTCATTGGCTGACCAGGTCCTGCTAATAATAACACCTTTCAGGCTAACACTCAATTAGATGGCTGGCTGGTCAGTGCAACCATAGGGAAAGGGTCAGGCTGAGGCTGAAACAGCAGGGAAAGGTGTCTGTGTGTGTGAGTGTTTGTGTTTGTACGTGTGTGTGTATGTGTGTGTGTAATGAAGAGGAAAGGAGTTGTCTCCATGTGTTTGTGTGTGTCTGTGTTCAGTCAGCAGAAAAAATATGACCTTTTCAGAGAGTACGTCTGGGCCTGTAACATATGTTCAACAAAAGGTTGCATGAGGCAGTTAACTTAAAGGGATAGTACACAGTAACACACTGTGCAGACTAGCAGCTTGAATTATTAATACCTGCTGATGACTGTTTATATAGCGTAGTTTGCAAAATTAGATTTCTGGAGGGTGCATGATCATGGAACAACTTTGCAGCTCCTTCTCATTCATCCTGTTTTGATTTTCTTTCCTCAACTAGACTGTCCATCTCACACTATTTCAAGCCCTTTTAAGCGCTTTACCGAATCTGCAGTTATTGTAGGATTATTATCATATTAAACACTAAGTACAGAGGAAATTGATTAGATTGGCTATAGATACAGAAGCCTTGCTGTTAAGAGACTGACAGACATGCACATCTCAGTGTACGTTCTGTTGTATGAAGGCTAATAGAGCTTACTGAGATATTAATACCTTGCTCCCTGCGTGTCTTTCTGTCTGGGTGTGCCTGTGTGTCCATCCAGTGCCAGAGCCTGCTCCCACTAAGCCCAGTCTCGGCCCACCCCACCACCTTCACCCTGCCAGCCCTACGCTGCCCCTCTCCTCCTCCTCTTCCTCCTCCTCTTCTTCTTCTGGCAATGGCAAGCGTGCCTCCTCCAGTAGCCAGCACCCGACTCAGACTCCCCCTCAGCAGCAGTGCCAGTTGTCCTCTGCCAGTGCTCGTTACCCGCCCAGAGAGGTGCCCCCACGTTTCCGCCAGCAGGAGCACAAGCAGCTACTGAAGAGAGGCCAGCCACTGCCTGCAGGAGCCCTGTGCACTCTCACCCTCTCTTCCTCCTCCTCTTCCTCCTCCTCTTCTTCACCCTCATCATCTTACTCTTCTTCTACAACTACCAGCACCACTACCCCCAATTCTGCCACATCCACTGCGGGCATTCGCCACCAAGGTTTGTGTCATTACAGTGAAACGAAAAATCTTTTTGTGGTGGCTTGTGCAAATTGTTGTAATCTAAAACTTTTTTAATTTTGCATGTTGGCTGTATTTTGGCTGCATGTAGTGGCATTTTGCTTGAAAAGCTTGGTTAATCATCTTTTAATTTTAACCTGCTTCAACATGTTTAATAATTTCTTTGATATTGGCAAATATTCTGAGCCTACCCTAAAATGTTAAGCATTTTTAAAAGGTTTACTATAAGGGTCAACTGATAATGGTTTTACGTGGATGAAAACAATACCGATTATTAGTAGTGCATGTGACTGATAACTGATATTTGGAACCGTGCATTCGTTATGACAAACACAATGTACTTAATGTGGCAAAACTAAAACATGTTAAATGCATGTTAAATAATTAAGGAAAATAAACAATTGAGTGCTGGCTTTGTCAACATGAGAAACGGCACAGAGCAACACATTAGCAGGAAACGGGAAGTGATGCTGTACACTCCCTGTGTTAGTGACCCCAAAGCCTCAGTGTTGATTGACTGGTAGTTGTGTGCCATCAAGTCAGTTACAAAGTGTTGTGAGCAGGACATTAGGTGAGACTGTGGGGAGTTAAAACAACATCAGAGGGGAAGACACACCTTGAAGTGAAGCCAAATTAGCATACCTTTAGATTAATTATGTGGCTGATTATCTAGAGAATAAAATGGCAATAGCCATAGTCAGCTTAATGCCAAATATCAGCATCATTTATGAGCCAGACCAATAATTGGTCTACCCCTAGTTTATTGGGACTCCCTCAAAACACCATGTATATGAATATATTGTGAACAGATGACTGGAAACCCAAACTCTTCAAATGTGCTATAAATAACCAGAAGCAAACTTTAAAGCTTCACTTTAACTTGTCTACCTGTCATGTCTATGCTAGCTTTGGTTTTATTTATAGACTTTTATCATTATTGAATACTGCTCCAATAAATCTTGCATTTGTTTTCATTCAGCTGGATGATCGTGTCTTTAGTGTTATCAAGTTTACATTGAACTCTTGCTAATTTGCACCAGAAAATCTGCAATCATGCAGTCTTGCTGAAAGTGTGTAGTTTGCTATTTAGAACTTAACGATTTCACATTGGAACAGCACTAAGCACTCCCACCTTTAAAATGAGTGAACCTCAGACTCTGTGAGCTCAGGAGTATAGCGATTGGGATATTAACCAAACCTTTCTTACTTCATAACCTTGGAAATCATCAAATGTGTTTAGCTTAGGTAAAAAGAGCATTGTGAAGTTATTTAAGAGTCTAGATGCTCTTTCTCAGAGTGAAGGACACACACTCTCTCTGAGGCTGCTGTAGCCAGCGGTAGCTTTTTAATGAACTCACTGGTGGCCCCTAACACTGCTAATACAGAGGATGCCTTAAGGTGCTCATTGTGCAATGGCTTATGTGTGTTTGTATGCAAAAAATCAGTTGATAAAGGAGAGTCTTGAGTTATTCATATCACTGATTCATTTGTAATTTTTTGTTCGCAGCTGAAAGGCTCTTTTTAAGGCATTGTTGTATCCTCCCCACAGCATTGTACTCATCTCAAGGGTGATGCCTTTTTGCATGTTTAACAATCAAATTAATCTATTTAATATTTCAAACAGACAAAAGTTTCCACATCAGAACCTGTTTAAAACACTATTCTTTAATAAACATCATTTATGAGTTGCAAGATTGTCTCTGTAGCACCCCACACACTTTTTTTCAAATGTTCAAGTCTTAAATCAGCAGCCAGGATGAAAGTTTACTAGCATCTTTGTTGATTTTCTCTTTACTGTCACTTTTTCCACTTTCTCTTGTTTTGTCATTGCCCTTTTGTTGTTTGTCTGCCTTTCATTACTGACTCAACGTTTGCTAGGAGAGCGTCAGGCACTCAGTAAATAAATCTGCTGCAGCTGTGGTGTGTGGCTAGCTAGACAGCAAACTTAAGGCCTCTACATCACAGAGGTAACTGGCCCTTGTCCATGTGAAGTTAAAGTTATTTTATCAATCAGAACATCAGACAAAAGTAGGATATCAGTAGCCATAAACTAGGATCTTTCTGTCAGTTTTTTAAGAGCATCTTTGTGCCTGTTGCAGAGTTGTTCTTTTCAATAAGTATTACACAAAGAACAGGAATTTTGATTGTTTTATTTTACGTCTGCTGTATAAGATGCTATTTTCTACATTAGTTTGTCAGTGAGCAGCCTCTTCAGCTATGGGATGGGATCTAAATTTGGCTGCAGGCCTAACTCACTCATGAGAAGAAATGCCTCTAAGCCTTTAGATTTAAAAGAATATGTTTCTTCTTTTGGCTGGAGACATGATAAGCTCCTCGGGTTGAGTGTATTAACCTATAATGTCCTTATTATTGTCCTAGTGCTGCGTTGATTTTCATGTTTGGCCTTCTCATCGCCCTGGTTTTCCCAGGGGCCTCCCAGTACAACACAGCCTGTGGCAAAGTTAGCTGTTGGCTGGGATTCTATCCCATTCTCCTTTCATTCTTTCCCAAGGACTTCCCCTTCATAGCCCGTCCTTTCCTGGCTGCTCAGCCAATAGCCTCAAGCTACTAGCCCTGTAGTTGCAATGACTCTGGAATTCATAACGCAGAGAGTAGGCATTTTAAGTAGACTAACTCTGCCAAAGCCTCTGCTTTATTTATATAAAACCTCAATACTTTTTCTGTGTAAGACCTTGAGGAAAAACACATTATTTAATTTACTCAAAACCATAATACCCGACCCAGCTGTAGTGGTCGTGTTCATAGTAATGTGAACTGAATCGTGTCCCAACAGGACACCTCAGTTATGCATTACTTAAATTTTTGCCCAACTATTAATTTTCAGTTCAACCAAGTTTTACAGCCAACTCAACCGTGTAAAAACACTTAACATGGAATATTTTTTTTCCCAGCAGTAGAACCCTATAAACACCCTTTTAATTTTTCACAAATTGTGTTCTGTTTGAATGAGTGAATAAAATTTCCACTAATTAAACTGAAATAACCTTAAATGTATTTAATTCATTTGATTTAATGATATGCTGCAGTTTGGACAACCCTACCATAAACTAATGATGCTCAAGTTAACAGGAAAGTATTTCCAACATTCATTAAAAATTGTATGGGTTTGAGTGCTCTGGGTCCTGACTGATGTTTATAATTTGAATGCAGAAATCCTTCTGTTCTTTCAAGCACAGAATGATGGGAACTTAATAAGAAGGTAACATTTGGGTAAATGATACAGAGTCAACCTGTTACTTGAACTTGTCTTTACCCTCATAATACATAACAGTCCATGCAGTGTGATGCTGCATTGTTCGGCTCCTTTCTGTACCGGTCTTCTCCTCATCTCTTGCTCCATACACTTCTGTTTGTCTGCCTGTCTTAGATCGGACCTGCATGTTTAATGCTAACGCGTATTTGCTAAGTGATTGTTCCACACATTAATGCCCCACGGAATATTTTTGCCAGACATACGTCCTTCTTTCTCACAAAAACAGAATTTCAGTCAGTGAAGTCAATTTCCGTGCAATTCTGTGAACATGGAAATCATAGGGCCCTACTCACACTATGCGCATCCAAGTAGAATACTTAAAAGCTTTCTCTAAACTTGAGTCTCTACAACTTTGCTCAAGCAGTATTTTATTTTTCCTGCCAGAAAGTAAAGTTGCAGCATTTTCTTCCTCAGGGTAACTACAAGTGAGGTATGAACTCTGTTTTGAGGACACATTCCTGACCCTACTGGTGAGGCAATGGTGGCCCAGAGGGATGTGATGATGTGATTGTTCCTTCCGTTAGATATTGAAGTACTTTGGTGCACATGCAAACACATGCACATAGATGTGCTCTGCAGCAGTAAGAAACACATGAGCCTGACCTAGTTGTGTCCTCTCAGATCTGTGTCTGCCTTACAGGCCAGCTGGCTCAGAGTTAAAGGGGAAAACACACACAAGCACGGACACATACACAAACATTGTAGTTTATAAGCCAGCAGTGGGTAGATGTCCCCAGGAGGTTAAATGCAAGTGACATACTTTTTTGGTTACTTTACACACATGTGGCTAAGAAATTTCACTTTGATTTCATATTAAATTTGTTCTAGTGTACCGTTTAACATTCCAGTAGGCCATCTACACACACCACCCCGAAGTCTGGAAGGCAACCCCCTCTTATTTCAAGTGCATTCACACCACTCCCACATAGCCTTTGCTCTCCAGATCCCATCTAATTGTCACCAAGGCCAGACAGAGACCTCCTGTCCCTTACTCCCTCCCTTTGTGTCACCTCCGTCTCTCCAGCTGACTGGGGACCATTAAGTAGTCCAGAGCAGCCAGCAGCCGTCCAGACAAGCTCTCCTCAGTAGCAGGTGCTGGAGTGGGGGTCTCTTAAGACTGTGGGAACTGCCACCCAACAGCTGTTTGCTAGACACCCAGACAGAGCCAGAAGGCACTCTGCTGGGTGCTGCTGAAACACTTGGCCTTTTCATTTAAGTCCTTTTTGATATAAAGGTAATGCAGTTGGATTTTGAAGTATGTCTTACTTGTTTTAAATCTTTGTGTAGATGGCAAATAGGGTGTGATTGTCCGCTCAGTGAGTCAAAAATGTGTCTAAATATGGAGTTGTTTTAAGTTTTCCTCATTTAAAACGACACATTCCTTATATAATATCTTTTGAAATCTTCAGACATAGCATGAGATGATCTTAAACAAGATATAAAAATAACTACCCCATAAATCACAATTTGTATTTTTTAAAACCTCATATAATCACAACACTGCTTGGTCTTAATGAAGCCAGGGAGGTGTAGATTGCCCCATGTGCTCAGGCTGTGACACACTCACATACACAGAAGTGAGAGAACCCCCTAGTGGCTTCATTAATCCAGCCTCTGTCAGGGAAACCGGAGAAGTCACCATGGCCTTGCTCTCCTATTTTCTCTCCCCTCTCAGCAGAGGTAAACAGACGTAAATTATGAGCTTTTTAAACCCTCCTGCGACCATTACCTCAGTCTTTCTTTTCCTCACCGCTCCTGGAAAAAACATGTACATGCCTTCTTTGATCCAAGTAGGCATAAAGCACCCCTCAAAGTGAGATGGAGAAGGTCTATTTGGGTACAAAAGACTACTAAATGCCCCCTCCTGCTCTGGTTCTGGTGCTGTGTCACTCCACAGTGTGCTCTGAGAAAAATACAATCTTAGTATTTAGCTCACTGTCAAACCAAAGAATTTTGTTATTTCCATGCCATCTCTCTTGGTTTGCTGATGCTTTCTCTGTCACGGCCCCTGTTTCTTTTCCCTTGACACTGTGATTGCCATCCCCTCCCCCTAGTCTCTTCTCTACATCCATCCCTCTCTCTTTCTGTCACCCTGCCTTTGATTTTGTTCATAGGGGAGGGGAGGCATTTAATTCTTGGCTACCTGCCCATTTCTGTGATGGCAGCTTGTCTCATTATCAGAAGCTCATCTTGTGTTTTTCTCTGCTTCAACTCTAGCAAGCTAGAATCACAGCTTCACAGTGTTGTTGTTGTTTAATGTCATTTTTCAACACAAGTTGCTGGTATGCTTATTAAAAGGCCCCTTTTTTCTCTCCTGTACTCCAATCTCGGTTAAGAGAGCTGGACAGCATCTTCTCTCATGGACCTGAACATAAATTCAAACAGGAAGCCCTGCTCCTTGGAGGAGAGAGCAGCCAAAGAGGGGCCCCGTGTTTTTTATTTTTTGACCCTTTTCATCCACAGAGTTATCAGAGCCTGCTCTCTTAATTGCTACCTGAATGAAAGCAGCACCACATTACTGACACATGATTGCAAAAGGTGGATGGAAATAATTGTCCCATTTTCTTTGTTTTTCATATTCGGCTTGCCCCCCCTTTCTGTTGGAATGTCTGGGGTGGATTAAAAGGGGGAACAATGGAGAGATGCTGAGGTGTAAGAATAGTACAAGGCTGTTTTGCATTAGTACACACCTGCACACACATTCATATTTATAAAGGGGGAAAATGGCATCATCAGGACCTATAGCGTATAATCCAATCTTGTCTAATATTGACTTGATTACATAATAGTCATTTTGTGGAGTTCACAATAGTCATTTTTTGTTGATGTGGAACATACTTTTGCTATCAACCGTGCATGTGGGGGACACAAATGACCCCTAAGTCTGATACATAACTCAGTTCTGTGGTAGCAGTATGGTATCAGTTCTGCAAAGATTGTGCTATTAGATTTGGTCACTTTCCACAGAAATTTTGAAACTATATATGTGCAGTTTTCCATCATTGCACAGTTATTTGTAAGCACTCTGGTATTCTACCACTGTGTCTATCCTCACAGACTCCATCCCTACCACTGGTATTTTTTTCCATTATAAAACAGGGGAAATTATTGTTTGAGATTTGGTATGTGATGTGTTTTATGTCTGGAGAGCTGGGAAGGCAATAATTACATATACTCAGAGTAATGCAATTGATTAGCTTTTTGGGGGTATTTTAGAAATCAGTAATTTTACTTACTTAAGACAGTTTTAATCAAAGTAACTGTACTTTTACTTGAGTAAGATACTCTTGTATTTTTTCCACCTCTGTTGACCACACAGTAGCCCATAGGAAGTAGGGATGCACAACATTATCAGCATTATATCGGTATTGGCAGGTATTAACTTAAAAGTGAATTAACAGTATTAGCAGGTATGAACATTTTTGCCAACTTTGACAACTGGTATTTTGGCTTTAAAATCTGACTATATCAGCTGTAGGTATTGTCTTTACAGACAAGTAAGTTTGGGTTTTAGGCTGCATCAGCAGGCCTACTTTAGCTGAAGTTTTTACTTTATCCACCATCATTCCTTCCACTTTAAAAGTGTGTTTTAAGAACTGAAATCTTTCCGTTTCTTTATCCTAAAACTTGAAATTGTGTGTTTTAAGGACTGAAATTCCAGGTCTGAACTTCATTTAAATATTGATATTGATATTAGCATCGGCTAAAAATAATCAGTGAATATCTGATATTGTATATCTGCAAAAATCCTATATCATGCATCCCTGATAGTGAGTGACTGATTCCACATCACACTCCAAAATAGCTGTGGTATCTTATTTTGCCATAGAGGTGTGACTTTACCTGAAACACCTGGTGGCGACCTGTGTTTGGAAGTTATTTCCAATTAGGAAAGACCATATTCTTCTGTACAACTACTACTCAGTATCTACTCAGTACTTAAACTGAACTTGAGTAAATTTATAGACCTTTACTTTTACCTGAGTAGATTTTAACCAGAGTAACTGTACTTTTACTTAAGTACAATATTCATGTACTTTTTTCACCCCTGCATGTCTGTGATTGTAGTGATTTAAAGTTGGAAGCTTTGTAGTCTTTGATTAAACTAGTAGTTATCCTATACCAATGCTTAGTAAGAACAATATGGGTAAACTGTATAAAGACAGAAGGAGAGAAAAATACTCTTGAAGGTTGAGAGGTTTAATAAAACATTACAAGGCTGACGCCACTGAGATTCTTGGCCAAATGTCTGATAAAATGGCACTCTGCTAAAAAGCTAGCATTGATGATGCTGGGACAAAACAGAAAAATAGTTCTGTCAGTGTCTTATACTGATGCCTTCCTGCTTCTTTTTAATTCAAACTCAAACTTTCCTCTGGAAACTGGTTGTGTTACATCTGTTGTAAGCAGTCACTTCACTGTGATGTGTTTTTGTTCATTCCACTGATCGCAAGCACAGTTTCAGCTTGTGTGTGTGTTTGTGTGTATACCATCAGTCTGACGACCCTGTGCGATAAGGGTGCCTGGGGAGTTGAGATAAGTGTGTTCAGGCAAAATTGCATTAGCAGCCACTCTGTTATGTTGCGCAGTATCTTAAAGCCACATATCAGCTAGTATTTGTCCGTATGTGTGTTTTATCTCTTCACACTTCAAACAAATGGACTTTTTTCTCATCTTACTGGATTGTTTGCCCACTGGATCTTTATCATAAAATTGATAACTTGTTGCTTTTATAGAAATTGCCAACAATCTGATGGAAACCAATGACAGAGTAATAGAAGGTAAGGTAGCCCTAAACCAGACAGATATTTTAGAAAGTCTTAAAGTTAGAGGTTTGTGAGCCACACTTTTTGAAGCAACTGAGTAGGTTAGCCAGATGCTTTATTTTTTCCTAATGCTTGTTGAAAATGTTTTTCTTGTGCTCACCTGGCAAAGCTCTTTGTTTATATTAATACGCTAGGTAATTTCTAAAGCTTAATTCACATGCATATTTTCATAGATATCATGTGTGCAATGGAGCATGTACTATAGAGCTCAACCTGCATGAATTTTCTTGCCCTACTTCAACATCCAATTTAACTAAATATTGGAAAGCATCCACAGCCACATATCTAACTTTGGTGTACACATTTAGCCATTTTATTATGGCTATTTATTTTTCCTTTCTCCTCCAAGAGTTTCTGAATTTATTTCCTACTTCATTCCCTCTCCCCGCCGTAGAGATTACTTGCAGCTCTCATTGGTTTTTAGCCCATCACATGAGGCTGGTCTAGTGGTCAGGATGTTTGCATGCTAGATCAATATCCTCCCTGTTTTCACCCACTAGCATTAATAAGATTATTGATTAGCTGCCTCCCACTGATTGATTACCCCTTTACAGCATCAAATCAGTCTATTATTAGTTCCCCCTCTGAAGGGATGCTTTGCAACTAATGAAATTGCTTATGTGTAAAGTGCATACCATGTTAAATAGAGAGTTGCTGGGAATACTCTGCCTTTAGTAACGCAATGCTGAATGTGTATATCATGCTCTAGGGCTTGTGAATAAAAGGACAAGGGCGACCAGATTTTTATAAAAAACTGGATCTGGAAGTATACACATGCAAGCTCACAGGGTATATGCCGGTATGGAGAGGTCAGCACACACACAATCCCACAAGCCTGGAGGAAGTGTTTTGTGGTTTCTTAGTGCAGAGCAGTTGGAGGAGGAGTAGGCCCGGTGGAGCGTAGGGAGTGATGGATGAGAAGGCGTCCTGGTTTCATTCCAATAAATGAGCGTCGTTCCACTTGGGCTTCCCTTCACAGCCCCAGCTAGTGAAGCCACGATGGAGACTGATGGGCCTCTCACTGCTGGGTGTTAGCAGAGAGCAGAGGGGAGAGAGGGAGAAATTGCAGGGTGAGGAAACAGGTGGGGGCAGAAAGTGAGGGAGGAGAAATGGACGTAGAGGGGAAAGGTGGGAAGGGGGAGGGGTAATAAATAATGGCAAATAGAAAATAAAGGAAGTAAGGGATAAGACAGTGAGGTAAGAAGAACAAGTTGGAAAGAGAAGTGGAAAAGGAAGTTGAGTTAAAAAGTGAAGAGGACTGAAGGGAGAGAGGAGAGAGCTCCATTTCCCTGTTTCTGTTTGGCTGACTGCACCGAGGCAAGGATATATGGATATGCCATAGCTGATATGACATGTAACACGCTTGGCTGTGCATTCTGATTATGTGTTGGATTGTGGAACATGCAAGTGTGTGACCATCTCATCCCGCCAAGTCTGATAGCCAGCATTAACCAACCAAGAAAACAGAACTGGTCCAGGGTACAAACATGGAATGTTATACATGATGTTTTTTTAGTCTATCCCAAAGTAATCCTTCTCCTCTCAGCCCTCAATTTCCTACCTCTTCTTCATTCTTTTGCTATACTACATTTATTCTTCTTAGTTGCTTGATTTTCTGCACTGTCTTTCTGATTGTCTTTTCATCCTTCCATCTTGTAGTCCTGTGTTCCTTTTTGTCTTAACTTTTCTCTCCTCTCTCTCCCTTCTTCTTTTTAGACATATCCCCCCAGAGTGGCCCTGCTGCCCAGTATGAGACCTCTCATTGGGGAAGCTCTTTGCAAGTTGACAGCCCCTCCAGTGCCAACAGCTGGGACAAACTGATTATTGACAGAAGTGACACAGAAGCTTGGCCCTCAATCAGCCGCAGCAGTGACCCCAGCCACCCTGCAGCACCAGAATGCCCCTTGGGCTCGGCTTGCTCTAACCAAGACAACAGTACTGTCACTACCACCAGTAGTAGTAGTTATCTGAGTATGGCCACAGGTGCCGCAGGCCAGCAGGCCCACTACCCCTCACTCAAACCTAACAATACAATGATGACGGGACCTGGGTCAGCTAACGCATTAGGTGGTAATAGAGGCTGGGGTTCTGATGGGAAACAAGATGGTATGAATAGTGGCCGAGTTGGAGGGCCCAGTAGCTGGGGCTCACCCAATTTTAACTTGAACCTCAATCCCAATGCCAATCCATCAGCCTGGCCTGTTCTGGGCCATGATGGTGGTGGTGTTGGCTCTAATGGGATTTCAAACTCCCCATCCCTCCCACCAGGTATTAATGGAAATGGAAACATGAGCCTTGGAGGTGCAGATAACGGTGGGGGCGGTTGGGTTAGTATGATAAGTGCTAATGAAAATGATCAACAGCACCCTTCAACCAACACAAGCTTGTCCTTCAAAATGGAACCTGCTAACCTTAACACTGATGGACCAAACCACACTAAGCAGCAGCAGCAAACTCAGGAGCCTATGAGCCCTATCCATGGGGTGACTGGCTGGGGAGGCCAGTCACCTACTGAATCATCCCAGCTCAATGGGGACACAACAGGCAGCTCTGTATGGGGAAGTGGAGAAACTAAGGCAGCTGACTCTCCCAAGGACTCAGGCTGGGACTCAACTCCTTCTGGAGGCCTTTCTGCTTGGGGTCGTCAAGGCAGTGGTGGTGGGAGTAGTGGAAGTGGTGGCTGGGGTGACTGGGGGAAATCCTCAAGTGGCGGAGATGCATCTAAAGGCTGGGACTCGGTAGAAGCTGGTAGTTCTGGCTCAGGCCAAGAGCAGCAACTTAATGCATGGGGCATGCAGTCTGGAACAGCCCCTGCAAGTGAGGGTAGTGGGGACAGCAGTGAAGGTCGATCCCAACACAAAGATAGATCCTCCAGCATGGATTTTTCCCCTATTGTACCCCGTCAAGACCTGGATCCAAGGGTGCTGAGTAATTCAGGTTGGGGACAGACCCCCATCCGCCAGCACACTGTTTGGGAGATGGAAGAAGCCAACTCTGACGATGGGAAAAGCAACAGCAGCTCAGACACCTTAGGAGGCTCCAGTTCCAATGGTGGACCATCATCCACTAATGGAGGTACCATCAATCCAAACATTGGCCCCAATCAGAGGCCAGGGTCTGGAGGTAGAAACGACAGCGAAGGATCATCATCTGGCTGGGGCCCCCCTCCACCTCAGCAAATCCACTCTGGATCAGGATGGGGGGAACCCCCACAGACTGTAAGCAAAGCCCAGAATGGCACTAGTGGGGGATGGGGAGATGCTGTGTCATCCAATGGTCCTAGAAGTGGGAACACAGCATCCTGGGGTTCTGAGAATAAGTCTCCAAGTTGGGATGATGGCATGTCAAAAAGCCAGCCTACCAGCTGGGGAGAGACTCCTAAAAGCTCCCATGGTTGGGGCAACAGTAATGGCAGTTCTAATGGTTCCAGCACAGGGGACTGGGGAGAGCCAGAGGTTAAGAACAATGGATCATCCAGCAGCATGTGGGAAGGTGAAGGAGGGAATGGAGGAAGTAGTGGATGGAAGGAAAGCCCCAGGGGAGGAAACAGAAGTGGTGGCTGGGGTAAGCCTGCTCCTACTGTGAATAATAGCAGCTGGGGTGAAAGCCCACACTCCAACGGGCCAGTACAGGGTAGCTGGGGCTCCACCAAGCCCCAAGAAAGCAGCAGCAGTAGTACTGGCAGTGGAGGAGGTGGCAGCATTGGTTCATGGGGTGGCCCTGGCTCTGTAAAGCAGAGTTCTTCTGGCTGGGGCAACACTAGCAAACAGGACCAGAACATGGAGCCCACTGGCTGGGAAGAGCCCTCCCCTCCTTCCATCCGCAGAAAGATGGAGATTGATGACGGAACATCCACCTGGGGTGATCCCAATGCCTACAACAAGACTGTCAACATGTGGGATCGCAACAATCCCAACAATAACCCAGGCAACAGTGGCCCACCTGCAGCTAAGAATGGTGGAGTAATTATCCCCAACAATAACAACAACAATCACTCTGTTGTCCCTGGCAACAACAATCACCATCACACTCACCATATGCACCACCATCCCCATCATGGCCAACCGCCAACTCACATGCAACACCATGGGAACAACAATGGGTCACCCAACAATGGCACCTCACACCCAGGTGTGGGCCCCCAGGGAAGACCTCCGATCGCCAACCCAGGTACCTCATTATTCCTGTGTGATTGTATTTTCCATAGGTCTGACTTAAAGTAGAAGAAATATATTTGTGTAAGTATTTTGATTTTTTAGTACAGTGTGATGCTTAAGAGTCTGTCTTGAAAAGGAAGTACTGAGAAAGACAATGCTCTCAACTAATGTTTTTTCACAGATACAAATGTACCTAAATTCATTACAGTAATGCTTAACTGGAAAAGTGGCTATCAAGCAGAAAGTATCAGAAGTATAGGGTGTGTCCTAATGGTCATGCATCCTTAAGTATGCTTAAATAGGTGATGCAGTCATTCAAACAAATCTCTCAAGGACAAAGGCCATGCCTATATACATGGCAGAGTGGTAATGCAAATATTCCTCTAATTTTGTGAATGAGAACATTGCCCCCTGCTGTTTGTCTTTTACATTGCATTAGCAATAACATAAACCTAAGACGCAGACTCTCTAAGAAAAAACTGTTATAAATTAGTGCTAATATAAATTGATTTTTTTCTGTTTTTTAGCATTGAAAATAACAAAAATGAAATGTTAATAAAGATTTAATTGTAGTGAACTTTTTTAACCTCTTTCTCCAGGTTGGGGAGAGCTTCCCAGTGTCCAACCCAAGTCGGAGCCTGCTTGGGGAGAGCCAGCAGCTCCAACATCAGCTGTAGACAATGGTACCTCTGCCTGGGGCAAACCCCCAGGGGGGGTTGGAGGATGGGGAGATGGTGGCCATGAGCCCTCTGGACCCTATGGCAGGGCCAATGGACCCCCAGGTCCTGCACCCTGCAAGCCAGGTAACACCAACGCATTAATCTTGTTACAGTGATGCATGATCTCTGTAATGGGAAGGTTTTTACTTGTATAGCTCAACATTTCCCTGAAGGGGTTTTTAGCAAAATGTTGGAAAATATTCATCCACTGCTGATCAAATTCACACATCACTTATGGCTGCTTTTCTGCTGCAGACTGTGGCACAGTGCCATTAGCAGTTTATTTACTGAATTAGTTTCAGATCTGCCTTTGTATAAGGCAAGTCCAAGCCCACACAAAACCAAAAATGGTAAACTCCCTTGACATTCATTATCATTACTGATTCAGTGGCCTTGGATTGGTATACTGTCAGTTTTTTTTTTCTTTCAGCAATGAACATTACTATAACCTTGACCTGAAAGGATTTGAGATCTGGGTTGTATTAAGTGGGACTATATTGCCTGTAAAACACTGATTGATGGCAATTCCCACCGTGTGTGCACTGCCTCACTTAAGTTAGGGAAACAGAAAAAGGAAGTTTATTCAGACCTGTACCATTTGTAGCAATTCTGAAGGATTTTTCTTTGTGCTGCTGGAGTACAGCCAGGATTAAAGCAATTCCATGCCTCAGTAGGTCTTGGCTGTTTGGGCCAATGGTTTGAAATATCTGAAATGATAGAGGAAGGTTAAGAGAGGAAAGGCAACAAATGCTAACAGTGGCACCAAGTGGTCAGATATAGAATTACTTTTCCCTCTGAAAAGGGTTAGTATCATGTCTGCTGAGAATACCCAAAACATGGTTTATGTGAACTACCAGATATTTTATTATCAATTTTTAAAAAAAGAAAAATGTTTTCAATATTTTATGTTACTGTATCCCTTTGGCAGGCCCCAAACCTATGCAAGATGGCTGGGGAAGTGGAGGAGAAGAGATGGGAATGTCTACTGGCCAATGGGACACTGAGGATGGGGACATGTGGAACAGCCCCACCTCCCAGGAGAGCAACTCTTCTTGCAACTCCTGGGGAAATGGACCCAAGAAGGCCCCGATCAAGGTGGGGCTATGTTTCTTTGTGAAACCTATCAGAAGGTGTTAAAGTGGGGAAAAACATATTAAGCCAAAATTTAATATTTTACTTCTGTTTTATCAGGGGAAGATTGTCAACAAGCCAGATGAGATGTGGATCATGAATCGTCTCATCAAACAGCTCACTGACATGGGCTTTCCGGTAAGGAGGCTTTGTATATAAATAAGTAGTTTTGATAGTGACACATGGGGAAGCTTTCTTTTCAGTGGAACCTTTTATAGGAGGTTTATGACAAAATTAATAAAAATGGACCTCAGTTTTAAATTCTTAGACTGACTTCGCTATACACTACAACTGAAGACAAAGGGGTTGATCATTTTAGTTTAAATATAACTAGGTACAACAGTTTAAAAATGAGGTTAAAGGCTATTTTTAGCACTTCAGCAAAAAAGTCAGTGACATTTTGATGCTATCCATATGTTACAGAGAGACCCTGCTGAGGAGGCTTTGAAGAGCAACAACATGAACCTCGACCAGGCTATGAGTGAGTTAAATAGAATATTTTGGTAGACAGTATGTCCTCTTAAACATAATGCCATTGCAAAATCTAAAATTTTATAGAATGCATATACAAATGAATTTAGTGGCACAGTTTATGCACTTGTCTTGACATTATAGGTAATTTAGCTCACTCATTTGTGCTTTTAGGTGCACTGTTGGAGAAGAAGACGGACCTGGACAAGCGGGGAATGGGCATGACTGATTACAGTAATGGTATGAACAAGCCCCTGGTGTGTCGGCCCTCAGCACTCTCCAAAGACCCCTCTGACCGTAACACCTTTCTTGACAAGGTAAGAAAATATGCAGCTAACTCACAATCTGTCTGCACATCTGTTTAGCATTGAGTGAGTGGCTGCATAGATGTAGAAAAGGAATTGTCACAATTACTTTAAATAGATGTTAAAGTAAACAGGTGTCTTTCACAGTCTGATTATTCCTGATCTCTGTACAATGATAGAAATCATGGTGTGATATACAGTGCTTAACAAATTTATTAGACCACCTGTCATATTTGTCTCAAAGACCATCCAGCATCATAAAGTGCTTTAATGCGGACTCTTTCATTTTCAGTGAGCTCTCCACGTTTTATCATTTTGAACAGGAATGAGGGATTTTAAACTGAATTCACCCAAATTTGAGCCAGCTCACTGAGCTTCTCTGAGAAGTCAGAAATTATTCAAGCATAACATTCAACCACTTAAACTCATTTTTCTGTTCAGGAATGCAAGTAAATAACTATAATTTGACATATTAATCAAGAAATTTTAATGTGCTTTACTATTTTTCAGTTTTTTTGTACATCAGTAAATTTAAAAATTCATGGGTAACAATAATAATTATATTTTAGCATTAAAAATATCATTTGGGTTAAAGAGCTTCTACATATTGGTGTATTAACCATTGCAGAAACATAAAAAATGATTTTGGTAATTACCACTGCTGTTCATTTAGGGCAGCTGTGGCATAAACCTTACTTTGGTTAGGGTTAGGGTGGTCTAATAAATTTGTTAAGCACTGTATATCAGAATTAAATGGGTTTTTATATTCCTTTAACCCTTTAATCTCTATTCCTTGTCTGGTCCAGGATGGTGTTCTGTCAGATGACAACCCTCCATCACCGTTTCTGCCTTCCCCCAGCCTGAAGCTCCCCCTGGCCAACAGTAACCTTCCTGGGCAGGGTCTGGGACAGGGCAACCCGGGGCTGGCCATGCAAAACTTGAACAACAGACAGGTAACAAACAAATAATGTGACACTATCACAGAATTTAACAGAAATATTTGATGGTACAGTTTAACACAAATTCACCAGTATTTCATATAGTGTTATTTTTATTTCCTGAAAAATAGAAAGATAAACATTGCAAGTCTACAAGAAAAGCACTGAAATACCTTTTTTTTACCTAATTATAACAAAAAAAGTAAAAATTTTAGTGGTTAGTGTGTGTTGAGATACTTTTTAAGAAGAATACTCTGAGCAAATTCTTTCGCTGGTCTGTGTAAAATTTATTTTATTAACAGGCTTTGTTTATAACAGCGAATTCAAAACAAACATATTTGAATAAGTAGGTTCACATTTGATTTAGGTGTGCATGTGAAAAGATATTCACAATATATAAATTGCTTTTGCATACACCTCTTCACCAACATGCTCTCATCTTTTCTAGTGTGCACATAAACGTGTGTGACCTTGCCTTAAGTGTCTGTTGAAATCAGATAGTTCGCACTATCAAATATCAACCCCCTGAGGCAGATCTGGCCCTGTAACTATTGTGTGTCCTTGAATCCCCAATCAAAAGCGCTGTTAGCTGGTTCCTTTTCCACTAAATAAAAATATCTCTCTGACAAATCAAAAAGAAGAATGCAGACTTGTCTGCCTTTCACAGGCTGCGTGTTGTGATTTGAATTGTTATAGTCAGAATTTCACTGTGAAAGAGCTAGCTCCTTTTAGCTGGTGTTAAATGAATGTATGGGGTTTAGTGCGAAGTTTAACCTTGAGGGTCAATGCTTATAAACAGTGTTTTAGACATTCCTTTTAGAGTTGGAGGGAAAGTATCATGAACACACACTAGGCTTCTGAGAACTCTTAAAAAGTTCTTCCTTGTCCAATTCAAGCACATTCAATTCAAGCACTGAATTAGCCCATTAATTTGATAAAGACTGCACATTTTGAGTTCAGTCTCTCAGCCTTAAATTTAAAGTACTCTGCTACTTTTGTGAGACAGGGAATGCACATCTTTTTGATTCATTGGCTTAGCTCCTCAGTAAATAAAGCATGAAAAAGCTCTCAGCAGTGTAATTGTGCATGGAGGTGTAGAAGAAGGCCTAATCTTTATCAAATTTTCTTATAGATACCCAGTGGAATGTTTGGCAGTAGTGGAGCAGCACAAACCCGGGCCATGCAGCAGCAGCCTCCTCAGCCACCAGTGCCACCTCTCAGCTCCTCCCAGCCTAGTCTACGTGCTCAAGTGCCTCAGTTTCTCTCCCCTCAGGTTGATACACATGCACATAAACATAATCATTTACCAATAAAACTGATACAGACCAATGGAATTTGAATTTGAACCAAATTGAATTTCCCTTCGGGGATAAATAAAGTTATAAATAAACTTATTGTATTGTATTGTATTGGAAAGCTGTCTGCCTAAGTACACTAATTTTGCAAAAACCAGGGAACATTATGTGACAGTGAGATTTGTATTAAAATTATTATTTTGATACTTGACAAGAATTTAAACCACAGGTTTAATTGCATGCTGTCTTCACATTTAAGACGTACAGATATACTGTGACGTCTACTGGAACAAATAGTTTGTAACAAATATTGTTTGGTTCCCCAAAAATAACTAACCTCCTTTGGCAGACCCTTTTCCTTGCACACATGCGTAGTAGCTTGTTTTACTTTGGCAGAAGCTGCTCTTGAACAGTTGCTGTGATTTGCAATGATTAATATGCCATCCCACTGCTTTGCCTTCCCTTTCCCTCAAGGTCCAAGCACAGCTCTTGCAGTTTGCAGCAAAAAACATTGGTCTGAATCCTGCACTTTTAACCTCACCAATAAACCCTCAACAAATGACTCTCTTGTACCAACTTCAGCAACTGCAAATGGTGAGTCAGAGTCCTTCTATACTTGTGTATTTTTTTGGGTAGCACATGCTTAAATAAGTGTTGGTAGATTGTTTGCAATATGCATGCATCTATACCAGTAAAAAGAGAAGACACTAAGCACACAACCCAAAAAAGACTTAGATTTTGAATTTAAGTGTTGACAAGAAAAACTTAAATTGTGCAAATTAAAATCACAATAGAAATTAGAACCAGAATTGTTAAAATTTTACTACTCTACCATACTTTGTTATATTCTTTCCTTCTAACAATGCACATTACCTAATTGTGTGGTACTTCTGCTTTTTTCTTTCAGGCATACCAGCGTTTACAAATCCAGCAGCAAATGATGCAGGCGCAACGCAATGTTTCCGGCCCCATTAGACAACAAGAGCAGCAAGTGAGTCAACAAACGCATCATTACTCCTACAACAAACATGATCATGGAGGGTATTCATTTATCGCATGTGACTCAATCTGACACAGATATTTTGTCTCTCACATGATACTTACACAACAGAGAGGAGGGAAATATGCATTGTCACACCAGAAGTTTCTCAAATTTTAAGATTTCAGCATGGGAAAAAGGTGTTTCCTTTTGAACATGAGTCAGTCTTTCTGTGACTATGAAAAATAGAGACCTTCTCTGTTTCTTATTTAGTCTGATATCATCACCCAGCCGTAATCTAAAGCCTGATGTTATGAAGAAGTGCTTTAAGTTTCAATACTGTTCTCATTATCGCATCTTCATTTTCCTCACATTTTTCTAACCTCAGCGCCTTTCTGTTGGCAATGAGTTTTCAAATTTTGCTCCTATTTTATCTAGCCACAACACTGATTAATTTAACGTCTTATGTCTCCCCACAATGCCCTAGGAGTATTATGACACAGTGTTGTGAGAATTCTTTTCTTCTCTCCCAGGTTGCACGTACAATCACCAACATGCAGCAGCAGATCCAGCAGCACCAGCGTCAGCTGTACCAGGCGCTGCTGATGAAGCAGCAGCAACTTCCCTCTCATTCCTCCTCTTCCTCCTCCGCTGGTCTGCATCCCCCCGGTGGCCCCACCGGAGGCCCTGGCTCCAGCAAATCAACCCTGGATCCCTTCACAGGCCCACACCAGGCTCCGGGCCTTGCCGACACACTGCACACCAAAGACCCGCCGTCTTCGCCAAACGCCTACAGCACCTATCCTCTCTGTGAGTCTGAAATAGGGGCACCACAATGTTTTGAGGCAATCACTTTTAATCAGATAAGATAAATTTCATATAATGTAGCTTTCTTGTTAAGACCTTCTTCAACAGTCAGTACCCTGAGCACTGTCATGCATATATCTTGTCTCATGAATAAGTTCATGGTTGCATTCGTTCAGCCATTTTCTGAAAATTTCAGCACAGCTTCGGCAGATGGCTGTTCAACGTGAGTCTGGTTCTGCTCAAGGTCCCTGCCCATTAAAGGGAAGGTTTTCCTAGCCACTGTAACGTTGCTTGAGCTCATAGTGGTTTTTACAGTAGTATGTCAAAGAGTACGGTCTAGGCCTGCTCTCTTTGTAAAGTGTCTTGAGATAACTTTGGATATGAAATGGCACTATACAAGTAATAATTGATTGACTGATTGATTGAACATGTGAACACCTATGTTGCCCCCTAAATACATAACCAACCATTTTTAGCGTTAATGTGTGTTGTTGTGTGCATTTTAACTAGATTTCAGTAACCTTAAAAAAAAGAAAGATTTAAAAAAATATTAAGAAATGTTCGCACCAATATGTAGATAACTGATGATTTTGTGTTTGTGTGTGCAGCTGGACTGAATCCAAATATGAATGTAAACTGCATGGAGGTTGGGGGTCTGTCCCTGAAGGAGCCCCCTCAGCCCCAATCCCGCCTGTCCCAGTGGACACACTCTAACTCCATGGACAGCCTCTCTGGCAACTCCTCAAACATGGAGAACAACCTCAATAAGCACGGTATGCTGAAGAAAAGTGTAAACAAAATGATTAACACCATCTTGTTGTCTGTTGCAATTTTTGTCACATTCTGAATTTCTGTGATTTTTTTTCACAATATATATATTTTGTATCCGAGAGCAGGGACATATACCATCTAACCAACACTTCATTTAATGCAATGTCCTTTTTAACAGCTGAGATATCATCAGCCTCTAATCTGGGCCTTTATTTGTAGCAGTCTGTCTCTGAGCTGATATGAATCTAACAGCCACAAACACTTTGAGTGTCACCCAAAGTGTGAAAATAAGCATTGACATTCTAACAGACAAGTCACGTCACTTGCACATTATTTACAAGGAACAAGAATGTGTCAGTTTTAGTATTGTTTTCAGATTTTATGTTGTGTCCATAATTATTAGATACAGTAAAAATTATTGTATTTGCATTTGCATCCATTAGGTGCCATATCTGCTGCCTCTACCCTGGGCCCCCCTGGGAAGCCCTCACAGCTGGAGGACTCATATAGCCCTTACAATCTAATGTCCAGCTCTGAGTCCCCTACCAGTCCTCTGGGTCCCCCAGACAGCTGGGGCCAGGGCAAGAGCCCCAATGAGAAGATCACAAATGGGACCAATATTAACTGGCCTCCAGGTGAGAACAAAATGCAAAAATCTATAATTCAACTGTGTTTGTTACATGACCAGCTTAAATAAACTAAGGTATCAGTAAGTATATATTATATACACCTACTCAACTTTATACATGTCAGTATGTCTTCAGGAAAACTAATTCCTCAGGGACTCTGGTGATCAGTTATCTTCATCTACACCACCAGCTAATATACAAATAATAAGTATTATTTTGTAAAAAAAAAATTTTAAGAGGGAAAATATTTGGCTTGGCTTGAGGACATGAATCAGTGTTTACTCTAGAATGTGTTAGTGCAAAAAAAAATCATTATGTGACAGTTACAGTTTGTTATTAGGTTTTGTCACCACTGTGCTCTTGGAAAAGTGGAGACTTTGCCATGTGACCAGAAGAACATTGCAGCTTTTTTAAGACTGTTTTCTATGGTGTCTATACCCATATCATGAGTACAGCAAAATGCATAAAATTTGGTAATGTATTTATTATTTGGAAATGTTAATCATGAGCTAGAATGTGCCATGTTCAAGACATTGCATGGCAGCCGTAAGCTGCACGCACAAATTGCTGCAAGTTCTAGTCTGTAAAACTATGTTGTTTACTTTCACTTCAAATAAGCTTTTAAGTATTTTCAACCAGTCAGTGTTGAGCTTAAGGTGAAGAACTGGGATATGTTTAGCACTCACCAATTGCGAATTTGATGATCAATATTTAAAATGAATCAAAACTGAAAAAGTACTCATATTTTTACTGCAGTTCCTCCTGTAGTTGTGTCCTAGCTCTCACACTATTTTTGTAGATGGGTGTAACTGTTTAGTATGAAGAAAGCTGGGGTGTAGAAGCTTGTATGAGTAAATAACCCGTGTAAGAATGCCTCAAGTTCCACAGGTTCTGATCTTTCCTAAGCCCTTTTATTTTTCTCCCACTCAGAGTTCTGCCCAGGTGTGCCATGGAAAGGCCTTCAGAACATCGACCCTGAGAATGACCCAAACATGACACCTGGCAGCGTCCCCAGTGGTCCTACGATCAACACCAACATCCATGACGTCAATCGCTACCTACTGAGGGACAGGAATGGAGGTAAGAACAGAGGCAAGGCACCATATGCGAGGAAAATATGCATTGTTATGTAAATCCAGTGGTTTTCTTACTTTATTTGTCCCAACACATGAACATCTCTTCCACAACACATCCTTTGATACTGTACCTAGCCTGTACTGATGCAGGCCAAAGATCTCAAATTTTTTGAAACTTCAATACTCTTCCATGCAAATATCATCTTTGTTATTTTAATGAGTGATTGAAATGGAAGGAACCTTCAGAAAACTCATGATCTTCAGACATAATATAAACAAAGGTTTTGAAGTTGAGACTGTGCAAGAGTTTACCAGCAATTTATGGCTAAAAAAGATACAATGTAAGGCAATTAGTGAATGTAATTCTTTGGCCATGGCATCAAAACACAAAGATTTTGTCTGAATTTTACTAGAATACTATTGAGGGTTTAAAATCTGGTGTCATGTCAACCTTGATTTATACATTAAGTTTTTTTCTTTCTGTTTCTGCTTGTCACACTGTTACATCTATGACCTTAAAGCCACATCCCCAGCATCTCCACTTCAGAATGTGTCTCTGCCTCCGACCAGCAGCAACTGGCCAGTCAGTGGCTACTCTAGCTCTTTCAGTCTGTCGTCCTCTGATGGAGACAGCTCAGGTACACATCTAGAGAACTCTCCCTCTGTGTATGGACCTGCTTAACATCTCCAAATATGAGCTCCTCCTACTTATCCTAAACCTTACCCAACCCCTGGCCTGTATTTGTGACCTTTTCCCTGAAGTCACGCTTATACTTATATCTATGCTTCTAAGAGCATAACCCAACCTTAACATGACCTGCAACCCTCTGTGACTTTTTCACTCAAGCCACAAAAAAAAAAAACCTCAACCTAGTTGGCCATCCCATGAGTGCACATCCTGTGATTTTGTTTTCATTTGTGCTTTCATAAGTTACACGTAACTGAGTTTAGTACTTTGTGGTATGGTAACTGAGATTTAAATCCTTAAGGCAGTGATGCCAATAAGGCCCAGAGCAGTGGTACTTAAACTGCCCAAAAAAGAAAATTGTGTAAGTCTGTGATTTGGTCTTAATCGTTGATTTTCTCTTTTTTTTTTTTTTTTTTTTTTTTTTTTTAAATCTCTCCCTGTGAAGGCAAACTTTCTGATATGAAGTCCACCTGGTCCCCAGGGCCAATCTCCCAGAGTCAAGCCTCTCTGTCCCATGAGCTGTGGAAAGTCCCGCAGGGGCCTCGCAGCACTACAGCCCCATCCAGGCCTCCGCCAGGCCTCACCAACAACAAGCCTGCTTCCACCTGGGGCGGCAACTCGCTGGGCCTCGCACAAGGCTGGAGCGCCTCTTATTCCTCTGGTAAGTTGGCTGCAGCTAATATGCCAAGGTGGGTTGTTAGCGGTATAAAATGTCATTAGCACCAGAGTGTGCAGCTTCCGTTGTCACACACTGTGTACATCACACACCTCACTGCTAAGAATGTGCTGGAATATATAACACAAACAGGAGTTTGTTACACTTTTTAACTGTTTCCCCCCCTTTTTAGGTCATAACTTTGCATTTAAAGAAAACAGGAAGTTTACCATTAAGGAAGTAAATCAAGTAAAGGAAACATGTGAGAGGCAGAAGGGGTTAGTGACCTGTGTGACTCTGTGAGGCTGTCCCACGACAATCACCAGAGGCTGAGAGCTCAACTAGCAAACTGTAACTAGTAGTTGTGTAAACTCCATAAGGTGAAAAAAACAGAAGGTACTAATAGGTCATTTCCACCGAGCAATCCGGCTCAGTTCAGTGCGGTACGGCACGCTTTTTTTGGCTTTTCCATAGAGAAAGGGTCCTGTACCGTCCCACTTTTCGGCACCCTTCCGTAGGGGTGCCAATCTTACCTAACCGTACCAAAAAGGTGGAGCTACACACACAACAATAGGGGCTGCACTGGCGTCACGTCAGCACGCGACTCAGCTGCTCGCCTCCGGGCTTCAAACATGGAAGTCTGCGCTGTGAGAAGCGGGCGAAAACAGGAGAAAAATGGACAAATATCTGCCTAAATGGGAAATATTTGGACTCGACGGGGATCCTAACTGTTTCCTGGTCTATGGATATTGGTATATGGCCACAAATCAAGTTTCCTGACATTTATCTGGATGATTTTAAGTACACAAAGCAGAGCCCAAAGGCTCACATCAGCCTGATCCATCCGCAATGGATGAGAAACTAAATGAATGCAGACGTTTTGTGAATACAAAGCCTTTGAACCCTTTGTTCTCATCTGTAACTAGTTATTAATCTGCTTCTTACGTTAGGTAACCTGTGAAAACATCGCTCTGTGGTTGCTGAACGGGCTCGAAAAACTTCAGGCTGCAGCCTATTTTAAAACGAGATCAGCGCACCCCAGATTTCTAACTTAATCTAGCTTGATTTTAACACCAGCTGAACTTTTCCTTTATTTTTAATGCGGCGAATTCTCACAGTACAGCTCTAAACATTCATATTTTGTCGTATAAACTGTTCTAGAATAGATGTTTTCACATATTAATATAGCATTACGACTCAAACTGTCTTTGTACATGTATTCCATCAGCTGAGAATCTGTACTGACAGCGGTTAACATAATTAAAATGTAGTAACTTTTTTTTTAAAAGCACTTTCAGCTGAAATAAAGCTGTTTACTGCTTATTCCCTACTGATTTCTGTCACTCATCCTTTCTATAACTCTGCTGCTGGAACAGCTGACTCACGTTGTCTGTGACTTCGCATGCATGCTTTTACAGCCCTGCCCACCCAAGTGAGAGCACAGGTGTCTGTGGATACACAAACTATTTTGGGGTTTAGCATACCAAACCATACCAAACTGAACTGAATCAAACCGGACCCCCTGATGGAAACATGGCTTAAAAGAGCAGTACAGACTTTGCTGAATGTAATAGAAATTGTCATGGGAGACGACAGTTCAAAACTTTATCCTCTTGTACGATTTTTAAAATAGACTGGCTTATATATTGGGGCCACTTGTATTCTGGATTTTCAAAACTTAAAAAGCCTGTGATATGCTTTACAATCCACAGAGTCGTGAGTGTCAGTGTGTCAAACATGATGTAAAATCTTCAGACAGTGCCTTTGCAGGGATCCCATTTTTGAAGATACTGCCCCTAGTGTCTACTGGTGTCTATTTTCTTGGAGAAAGCATAACGGCGCCTTAAGATTTATCTCAACTTTCACAGTCAAACACTCTACAAAACCAAAACGTCATTCAATTATGTTTCCAAATAAAATCTATGAATGGCAAACTTTTCTGAGTGCATCCTCTCTTCTGACCCTCAGATTTCACTACCAGTACTTCTTAAACTTAATCCTGCATCATTACACTCTTAATCTCTTTAATTACTTGGGAAAATTCCTGGTGTTACTACATAAAATTAATCTTTAATATTGAAGAGGTTAGGCAAAAAAATCTGCCATCTTGACATAACCAGTGTAAATCAAGACGTTTTCATGTCTTCAGTGTCAAAATGAAAAACAATAGATACCAACATTCTCTATTCTCAGACTCCTGTTTCACACCAAACCTACACAGATGTGACTAAAGAAGCGTACAGTAGGTGTGGTGATGTTAGCAGCTGCAACCGTGCACTCACAGGCCTGGCGCTACAGAAGGCGAGTGAAAACGCCCTGTTAAACTGACATGCTGAGGTTTACCAGTTTGGCTTTGAGCCTCATTTAAACATTGTGCATCTGACCTTGTTTTGACATGTCACAATAAAGTTCAAACCAAAAAAAGACTAATTTGGGTGGAAAAAGAAAGCAGTTGGGGGAAAGCTGTTTTATTTTGTTGTTTGAAGCATTGAACTCCCTGAACTTTAGTTTCAGAACTATTGCTGTTACATGTAGCTGTTTTAGTAGAACAGTTTCCACTCAAGTATTTTTAGTGGCATCTTCTTCTCTTGTCTTTTATATTTTCCAATGCACCACTAACTACCTGACATTTAATTTGACTGCGTCCGCATTTGTTTTACAGAGGGAACCTCCTGGAGTACTGACTCTAACAGGACCAGCAGCTGGCTGGTGCTAAGGAATCTCACCCCACAAGTACATACTCTTTTCTGCTTATTTTTGTGTTATGGGAGCTTCAGTTGAGTACACGTATAGCCAGCATGTAGATGGTATGATTTGAACAAAGGTCAGGTCATAAATTAGTTTTAAAAAGGAGGGAAACAATCAGATCATGTTTGGTTTCAGTGAGTGTGGAAAAGGACATTTGCATTTTGTCATTTTATTTGTAAAGTAAAAAACAAAAAAAAAATTTGAAACAAAGGTTTTTTAAATTAAAAATGCAACTGAGCACAAAAGATATGAATAATAACAGAACAATGACTTTGAACATATTTATGGTAGTTATGAATGCACATCTTTGTTTTATGTCCTCCAGATTGACGGCTCGACTCTGAGGACCCTGTGCATGCAGCACGGCCCCCTGATCACATTCCATCTCAACCTGACCCAGGGGAACGCCGTGGTTCGCTACAGCTCCAAGGACGAGGCTGCAAAGGCCCAGAAGTCTTTGCACATGTAAGCTTCACCAAGTCTCTGACATCTGCAAAAATAGACCCAAAATATCAAAAATGTTTTCTCTGTGCTAAAGCAAAGAAGTGGGTTATACTCTGGGTAAAATAAATCTTTTTTTCCCATGCTGAGTTCAGTTTTAGCTTCAGCGTAGTGTGTTATTTTAGTATTTGGGAAGTCACATGGAAGAGGAGGTGGAGGGTCATGCTGAAGTTGGCTAATTGTCATTTTTTTACTTGTAATAATTAAAGTGAAATGAGGAGCGACACCAGAGTTGAACATCCTTGGGGCTCATCTGTTGTGTTTATCTCAGTGTTACAGATTTGTCCCTAATTTCTTTGCTAAAAGTGGCAGCCCCTACAGCTGGTTGTCACAGAAATGTGATGCAAAATGTGTGACCTACTTTTCATGATCAGCAGCACACAGTGTGGTTATGGAAGCATGGAAGAGTTTTGAAGATGCAAGTAAAGGCTTTCAGATGTGCACTGTGCCATTTACTTCAGGAAATGAAAAGTATCAATTCTTTTTTCTGGTTAAAACTAATGATTCCTCTTTTTTTTTTTCCTCTGAAAGGTGTGTGCTTGGAAACACCACCATCCTGGCAGAGTTTGCTGGCGAGGAGGAGGTGAACCGCTTCTTTGCACAAGGCCAGTCGCTAGGGGCAAACACCACTAGCTGGCAGGCCAACCAGGGAACCAATCAAAACCGGATGGGCGGGACAGCGCAGTCCCACTCTATTGGCCAGTGGAGCAGCGGCAGTGGTGGAGGCAAGGCCAGCGGAGGCGACCTGCTGTGGGGCGGCGTGCCCCAGTACTCCAGCCTGTGGGGGCCGCCCAATGGAGAAGATACCCGCGTGATTGGGAGTCCCACCCCCATTAACACCCTGCTGCCTGGAGACCTGCTGAGTGGGGAGTCAATGTAGGGCCATGCCACGATACACTAGCCATCCAACCCAGGACCACCATGTCACAGAAGCCATTGGTGGAGGGTGGGGTGGAAAAAAATACAAAATGACAAGAAAAAATTCAATATGAACAGGAGCAAACCCAAGCAAATCATGTGGTGATAATCAGTATCAGAACTTTTTTGAACTGTGAATAGTGAATCAGAAGGTGGAGGTCCAAACCACACAGACTTCAGACCTCCACTCCTTCTGTTTTACTTTTTCTTTTTTATTTAGTTTACCCGATTTCTATTTTATTTTTTTAAACCTTTTTTTTTCTTTAGTATTGTCGAAGCGCATCATATAAAACTGAAACTGAAATGAGACACAACACAAAAACCTTCTAAGTGTTTTTAGTTTTTCCATAAGTATACATGACATTCTATGTGAAGTGTTTTTAGGAGAAGCAATCAAAGCTGCCATCTGAGACTTTCCTTTTCCCCCAAAAAAAGAAAAAGAAAAAAATCATCCCAAAATAAGACTTTAAACAACCATTCCCAGCATGTCCATGGCCAATGACGTGGTTCAAAGACCTTTACTAGTTATGTTAACATTTGTTTCTCAGCACTAATATAAGCCTTAAGTGCTCTCTGGCCCAGGTCCTTCCCAAGCCGCCTTTTTAGTTTGTTTTATAACTGAAGAAATAGCTGAAATCTTGCACAGTTTCACCTCTGAGCTAGTGAGTGGTACAGGAAATGACTGGTGACACAGTGTGTCACCAGGCAGACAGAAGGCCTGGCCACAACTGGCCCACCAATCATCAGCTTAATTATTTTATCTCGTCTTGTCAAAGGGATTGACACCGATCTTGTCTTTTTTTGTAGGCCTATAACCAAGCGCTTTTAATATCTATCACAACATATAAGCTGAGAGAAGATTATTTGTTAACCTCGTTGCGTGTCTCTGTTTGTCCAGTGGCACCTAATCATTGACGTCTGCAAGCCTACATCCTTCTGATCACCTTTAATTAGAACCCAGTTGCTTACTGGTGCTTTGTTGATTTTTTATTGTCTTATTTGTTCTGAAGCCCGGTGGTCTGTAAGGGCAGTCAGTTTTCAGAGGAAAACAAAAAAAAAAAAAGAACATAATTTCACCTTCATGTGACAGTTACATTGTGCAATATACATCATAGATCTCTCTTCCGTCCATACTCGATGTCCTGGAGCTGGTTTCTCTTTTTTCTTTTTTCTTTTTTTGTTGTGTCTATTTTGTTTTTTTTAATGTTGCTGATTGCAGCAAAAGACTTTGGAACTTCAAAACAAAACCTTACTCCCCTTTTGAAAACTTGGATTCCCTCCAGGCTGCCAATCCCTCTGAAGCTGTTGGGAAAACTCGGCAAAGAGGAAGCAGCAGCTGTAAAAGTGTGCATACAGCAAACTGTTCTGAAGAATGACACTGGTTACACAATAATGCACACTTCCTCTCTGCACGCCACAGCCACACCCAACAGAGACTGAATCCACGATGGGATTGGACGGTTCTGGGTATCTGGCACAATACCAAATAAGAGGGGTTTCCTCCTAATGCAGTAGACCTACGAGTGTTCCTTGCGTTTGGTACTGTACAAACAGAAGAGACTAAGACTTTTATAAATTCAAAGGGTTTTATCATAGCACTTATGAAGAGCAAATCGCTTCAACTGCAATCCAATAAATCAAAAAAGGAGCAACAAAAACCTTAAAAATGACAAAAAAACATCCTGCTCTTTATGTACTATATCTTTTCCTTGGAAATGTGTCTGACATCGTTCTTCTGGTAGCAGGATGAAGGGAAGCTAAACTGAAATGTACCATTGGACTTTGGGGGAAGAAAAACTGCAGTCTATGATTTTTCTTTTTGAACAATATCAAAGTGAATATCACTGTTACTCCAAATGTTTCGCCTTGTTCTGTCCAGAGGCACTAGACTTGCAATGTCAGCTGTCTCTGACATCACTGGCCAGCCAGTGGGAGTGGGGTGTTGGAGGGGGAGTGTCCACTGAGTGCCTCTCTGCTGTGGTCCTCTGGGTGTCAAGCGGTAGCCCCCCACACACACACACACACACACCCACACACACACACACAGCACAGCACTTCCTCCCGGGCTCCACTTGACCCTCTCGGCTAGAGAAAAAAACGGCACCTCCAAGACTGGCCGATCACGGCTCTCTCCACACAAGGCATCTCTAACACAGGGGTGGGGGCTGCTGTTGCTCTCCGCCCTCCTCCCCATCTCTCAGTTCTTTGACACAAAGATCACTTTAGCTGGAAGATGTTTTATTAGTCATATTTCTGGAATTTTGCCAGTGTAGTTTTTATTTTGAAAAGATGGTTTGACTTTATTTTTTGGATGTGTTGTTTTGTTATTTTTGTCTACATGCAGTGGTCTGTGAATACTGGCTGCTGAACTAGCCCTTCACTGTTCATATGCAGAAACACTTTGGTCAGAGGTGCCTCTGTATGTTCATCCTGTGTATTGAATGCAAAACAAGGATCAATACTACAGAGAGATATTGATTGTCTATTTGTTTTGAACTGATCATGCTTTTGTGTTTGACAGTATTCTGTAGTACTTCCAGGTTGTATCTTGAGATGTGTAAAAATAGGGTGTCTCAATGGGGGGGTGTGGGTGTTTGCTGTCCAAGCTGCTCCGCCTGCCCGCAGGCTGTCCCCCCTCACCCTTTGCCTAGCTGCTATGCTACGGCCTCCCCTCCTCCTCCTCCTCCACCACCTCAAACCAGACCCAGTAGCCCTTTCCTGACCAGGCACCAACAGGCCCTCCTATCTGTTTCTATGCAAAAGACGAGAGGCTGGGGCCCTTTACAGCACGCCAAACCTGGCCTGGGAATGAGCACTTCCTCCCAGAGCTTGGCAAACCCAAACACTTGTCCCCCGTGCTCTTCTGTCAGCACTTCTGCCATGTTTGTTTAGTCGGGCTAAAGCCACCAGAACACTGTCGTACTCTAAAGTTAACACTTTATCAAAGGTGGGCCTTCTCTCTGCGCTGAAGACACTTCTGTCCAGCTTGATCTCAGGGTAGGGGAGTTGATTATACATAGTATGAGATGCAGCTCTCCATATCTGTCCTTTCTACTGTGAGAGCAAAGTCTTAAATTAAAAAGGCAACGATATGTTCAGACCTCATGCCTCCAGCTGAATCCTAATTGAACAGGAAACATTTTCCTAAGGTGGCCTGTCGTAACTGTTTGGGGGCCTCTTAATCTGTAAAAGATGCCAACATATTGTGCCAATATAAATTTGCTGTGTCATACTGTATCTTTATAGAGAGCACTTCTGTTCCCTGATTGGAGGAGCTTTGATAACCTTTGCAGAGGGTGAAGCAGGGGACAGGAGGGATCAAACAAATGGGCGGCAGCATCACACCCTTACATGTCTGAGATTTTTTTTTAATGCTTTTGTGGGGAATACCCCATGCTAAGGAGAAAATCTTTACTCAGTTGGGGGTTCCAGTTTGCTACAGTGCACAGTTGATGATGGGTAATCCCGGGTACATATTTTTTTAAAACCAAAAATGAAATCGCATTTTAACGTCATTTTTATGAAGTTTGACATAAAAATCTTAAAAATGCTTAAAAAATCTAAATGAAAAAAAATCTATAATATGTTAAAAGCTCTGCACTTCTAGCTGAAACATCTCCGGTCATCAGCCTCTACTACCACCATCTAAAGGAGTAGACTGGTGGCCGGGGTGCCTTTTTGTGGATGCTGTATTTATCTTTATGTTTTTGTGTCCTGCTCAAAGCGGACCCTCTGAACTGTACATTTCCACAGACCCAGATGGCTTGGGCCCACTGTATCAGCCTCACTCTCCTCACTCTGCATCAGCGGAGGGGAGGGGCACATTTCAAGAGGTACAAAGTCTTAAAACATTTTACAAAAAGTTAAAAAAAAAAAAAAAAGTTAAAAAAAAAAAATGAACAAGAAAACAGGAAAAGGCTACCTTTCAGGGCTCCCAGTCCTGCAGCACACAAGCAAAAATCACTATTGCCTGTTTCTGTAACTGCCTTGATCCAAGCTCAGACAGACCCAATAGCCGAGGACCTCCCAGCATCCTGTACTAACTGGAGAACCCTGACAGTGAAGGGGGTTTCCCATGCTGCACCAGCATCGAGAGGCTCTCCTCTCTACAGCTCTGTTCTAGATAGCAGTATATATGTATACACTACGTATGTATATACTGTGAGTGTGGTGTGTGCTTTCACCTCTTCAGACTTCTTGGATCGTAACCTCCGACACTTTTCATTTTTCTTTGAAAGGTCTTGGTTTCATACAACTGAAAAATGAGCAATATGTATTTTTCCCCGCAAATAAGTGATACGAAGGAAAGAATTGGGGTCGGATGTAAACTGATACTTGATTGACTGAAAGCTGCGTCTTTCTTTTATGGAGATAGATATGCACGTTGTGGTTTGATGACATATGACAGTACTATGAAGTGCTTGTACTGTACGTATGTGTATTTGTTTGTTGATTAGCCTGTCTAAAAGCCCAATCCATGCAGTTAATGAAAAAAATCACAAACATATCAGAACGTAATGAAATATTGAACACAAATACTTGAATCATGGAACGCCAATAACGTAATGTGAAGTCAGAAAATCTTTTTTGTTCTCTCCATCTGACAGGTACACTTTTGGGCTTTTAGAGAATATAAAAAAATGTATTGCATTAAGTTACAAATATAAAATCATTTAAAAAATGCAAGAGTGATCTTAGATGTGTGCTTGAAAGTCAGATTTTTGTATGAATGTGTGCGCAAGAAACTGTTTGTGTAGCAGGCATATGCCTGCTGTTATGTTCCACTCAGTATGTTAAGTTTGTGTCTGTTTTTATCTTTTTTTTTTTTTTTTTTTAAATTGTCATTCTGTCGAAACTATTCTGATAGACGTTATTATCTTCTAACGTTGCACTGAGTGTCTTCTACCCCTCGCTCAGCTAATCGTAGAGAAACGAGTCTAAGTACGGAGGGGAGATGGTGACAATTCATGTGTACATGTTTACTCAAGGACTTAATGGATTTTTTTCTTTCTATCTGTAAAAAGTTTATCTACCTTATAGTGGCTTTTATTGTGGAATAATCCAAGACAAGGATTATCATTGAGTATTGCACCATTTTGTTCCAATGATTGAAAAATGTGAAAAAAAAATCTAAAAAGAAAAAAAGTACAAAAAAAAGAAAAAAAAAAAAGAAAAATGTATAGAAAAAATTAAGAACTGTGGCCATAGCTAGCTGTAGAAGGACTAGTAATCCCTATGTTAACTTCATGGAGAAATGGAAAGGGATAAAGTGTGGGAGGTGAGTTTGTTACAAGACTCCTTTCAGAGGTGCCTATCTTTTCTGTTTTTTGTTTTTTGCAAAAGCCACCTGTCGTTTACAAGCATTTCATTTGTCTGAAGTTCAAGGAGATAGGATAGAAATTAAAAACAGGAATGTTGTAAAAAAAGAATAAAAGGACAAATTTCATCTTCCATCAGATATGGACATGAAAATCTTGCAAAATGAAGATTTATGCTACTTTAAGATCTCTGGGATTGATCAGTGTTGTCATATTTCAAACATTTATTTCTCTTTCAGTGTCGACAGACTATCTCTGTATGTATCGAGTTTTGATTTTTATGTTTTCTGCAAGCGACGCAGTTTGCTCACAATCTTGCACATTCATAAAAGATGTGGATTTGTCTCAGGAAGGCCAGGGTTCAAGATACCAACTCCATTATTTCTAGACTTAATGTTTTTATGAAAAAAAGAAGCTGAAAACAACTCCAAGCAAGCACTGAAGGTTATGAGTTTAACAGAATATAGAGTACCATTGTTTCTTTAAAACAACAAAAAAATGTTCGTAGCAAGTTATATATTTACCAAATAAGACTGAGAATCAACTTTGAAAAAAGTGGAGTGCTTTACATGTGAAATCTAAGTAGAAATTGCTTTACATTTAAACAATGATCAATGGTTTTGATTGTCGAAATGACGTTGACAGAAAATGTATTTGTTTGTTTTGACTGTGTGTCTTTAAGTTTCCATCCTGTAGTCCAGGAGCATCGTGCAAAAAGTTTGTGTTATAATCATCTCTCCTGTCCTTGAATGCGTCTGTTCCTGTGACGGGTTCTGTCAAACATTGAGAGATTTCTTAACATGAAACAGATGGTTTTCAGAGGCAGGTTGAAGTGGAGGAATAAAGCTGGTTTTTAAAAAGGATCATGATCTATGCACAAGTGGGAGGGAAGAGTCCAAACCTAGCTGCTGTACTGCGGGCGTTTGTCGACTCATACTCTGGGGTTCAGGGTTCGATGTAGGGTTGTTCTTCTTTGTCTCTTGCTCAAATTTCCTCCACTCTTACTTCCCCCTCCCTTCCCCAGCCCCCTCCCTTTTTTCATCATCATTTAATGTTTTAGCAAAACTTTACATTGCGTCGCCATGCTGTGTAATCCTTAACCAATGAGCGCTTATCCTTCTGCTAAAGCACTGTGGGTTGTACTGAAAAAAAAAGCCCATGACTTTCAAGGCTGTCTGTTTTTTAAAGGGAGGGGACGGGTGGGGGAATGGGGGTACTTTGCCTTTGCCTTTCTCTTTACTTTGAAAAAAAAAAAAAAAAAAAAACATTAAGGAAAAATGTCTGTAACTGAAATACAAAGTTGTGGCTTTTAATGTTGTTCTTTTTTCTCCTCATAGAATGTGATTGTTAAGGACATGCACCAGAAAAAATGTTTCCATTGATTATGGAGCTTCTTTCGGACTATATTAATAAACTACAAATTTTCTTGGCTGTTGGTCTGTGTCCTGTCTGTTTTTGTCAATTCTTTGTTTGCTTCAGAAATATTAATTTACAGTCATGGAAAAAAAAACAACGCCAGTACAGGAGAATAATACTGTGTGTGCGTACCATCCATTAGCAGTAGTTTTTATTCAGTCACAACACAAACTCCAAACACTTTATACAGTATAGATGTTTGAAACAAAGCCAACAGTCATGTGTCGAAGAAATTGCTTATAAAAGCCTATCCTCTAGAAATGCAAAGGGCACACTTGTGAGCATCAAAAATAGCTTAACAACCCATTTTCCTGAAAACCAAAAAAGTGAAGCACATGTTCACATCATTCCAGAGTTTAGCTGCAACAGTCAAAATAAATATCCTTCTCATACCTTTGTTAGCTTTCCGTACTTTAATCTTGTAAACTCCTCTCAACTCTCTTAAATTAAAAAGAACTTTTGTACAGTCAGGGGGCGTCTTTGCTTTTGCTTTGAACATTAGTCACATTGTAGAAAAACAGGTCATAAAAATTGTTACTGCCTTTTTTTTTACAGTTTTATTATTAAGTTTATGGTTGTGTTAAAAAGGAAGATCCCCACAATTCCACCCAATTACATATACAGCATGATGAACAATCAGTGATTAATAAATCTAATGAAAAGCTTTATAATTTAATATAGTTTTGAATTTGTACAGAATTACTACTGACTTTGAAATTTGACCTTCACTTTCCATGTTAGTTATTGGTCAATCACAACCCCATGGAATTTTTTTCTTGAAACTCTTTCAATGTCAACCTTACAACTTTTTAAATGTAATATTACCATTATTTTCCTTTAGATTCCCCAAAACCATACATTTAGTTTTCTTAATACCTAAAGACAATTTATTGACATCAAACCAAGTTTTAAGATTTTCCAGCTCTCCATCGACACCTCACAAAAGTTCCTTTGAATTCTTGTGGTGGTGATATGACATGATATAAAAAAATTGAACAAAGGTGTTAAAAAAGTGGTAAAAATGGGTTAACAGAGGAAAAAACTGGCAAGAAAAATAGTGAAAAGGGTTACAATTGGCAAAAATTTGTGTTACAAGTGGTGAAAAGGGGTTAATAGTAGTAAAGATGGCTATAAAAGAGGAAATTATAAGTAGAAAGTGGAAAAATTGGGTTAAAAGTGGCAAAAACATGTTTAAGTAGCAAAATAGGCAGGGGAAAAGTGACGAGTTTAAGTTTAAGTAGCACAACTGGGTGGAAAAAGAGGAACAAAGAAATGATTTTAACATTAGAACCCACACTTTTGAGCTCCAAAATGAAGTATCTGAAAGCCAGGATGCACACATACACTAATACTATCAATAAATCACAACTGGGAAGGAAGGGCCTGTTTTGTGTTTTTCAGTGGCCAGACAATTCTGTGGGCAGGCCTGCTTTCTGTAAAGAGCTTTCTTGCACTGTACATTACAGAGAGAGACCTACTTAAGACCTACGTAATCAATACACTTCTTCTTCAGTAAATTTTAACCTAAGTAACTGTACCTTTACTTAGTACAACAGTCTTGTACTCATCTGGAGACAGGATCATTTCTTACTGCTTTGTTAATGCCTGAAAGCACTGCAGTGGGGTAGGTCCTAAAGTGATTCACAGCTTTCCACGGAAAAGACTCAACTAATACTTCTACTAGAAAATCAGGTAAAATTTTCCCTCTTAAAAACACTAGCTATACACGTCCCCGGAAAAGACTTGCTGCTTTGGTCTAAGGAGGGTCAAAATCAACACAAGTGTTTCTGAAAGGAGCTTTAAAGAAAAGTGAGTATGAAGAAATGTCAGAGTTTTGTCTGAAGTGAGTTTAACTCTGCCATCTAAGATTATCAGGGGTCCTGTTTTTGTTTTTTGATGTGAGGTTTGATGTGCTACTATGGTGATGCCTTCCTGGGCCCCCCGCTGGGCCGTTCATAATAGTTTTCAGGACAGGATCTCTTCATGCTGCAGTTTTTGTACTCAGAAGAATCTATTTCCTCCAGATGGTAGGGGGCCAGTTTTCGAACATCAGCCTGAACCCCGGCCATGTCCTCATAGATGGGTACCTGAGGGTGTGACTTGACACTGCGGCGTGCTCTACCCTGAACCACACAAAGACAGGATGAAATCAGATCAGTGGAGGAAACAGAGTTAGATTGATTTCCTGTGTTCAAATCAAAGTATACCATTATTTACTGAGCCACATCCTTCATAAGAAGTCCTTACCATATCTAATCTCTACAAAAAAAATCTTTTATCACTGAAAAAACAAATATATCAGTTACTTATCAACATACACCAAGTAAAGTTCCCCCTGTGTTCTTGGTGGGGTTTTAAGAAAAAACATGCTGACAATTAAGAGCACCAGCTTGTGAAACTTGTGGTTTGTGGTCAGCAGCAGAGGAAATATCAAGCACGCTCTCATCACATCTGGCAGGTGCTGTTTGTGGTTAAAGCTCAAGTTTTGTTTTTTCCTTTTTATCTCATTTAGAAACCGAGCTGCTGCACATTATCAGCCAAAGTCCACTCACTCGATGAAACACCACACATCCAATGAGGAGGAAGAAGAAAAGAACGGCCACAGCTGCAGACAGCACGTACAGCAGAGATGAGTAGCTGGAGCAGCCGCATTCGCCTGTGGAGAGGAAAAGAGAAAACACTGAAGCTTCAATAAATGTGTGTTCAGTAAATGCTGACAATATGCGAAAAGAAAAGCAGTACATGTTAGTGCACAGTTAAAAGACAGCTGAAGTGTGAAATGTTCAGAGAAATTGCATAAATGGCTGAGGCAACCTTCCTTCCACATTTTAGCCTGCTGTTCGATCATATTATTGCAACGATGGGAAATTAGTCATCATGTGATAACTGATCCTTTGAGAAAGGCAGAGATAAACAGATACAGTCACGTGATACATGCCTCTCACTGCAAAATCCAGAAGTCTGACATTACACATGGATATTATGATATCATAAAGAGTGTTTTCTCTATGAAAGTGGCAATGATGATATTTTACATCAGTCAGCCTCCTGAATTTGATATCTTCATCTTTGGGTTTCGCTAGCTCTGAGCCACAAATGTATTTGCTGCATATAAGATGTAAATCTGTAGAAACAGGCTACGGTTTAGGGGTTTCAATTTTTGAAAAGCTTCAATCAAGCTCAAAAACAGGAGATCAATGATTTTTTTCTTTGACTGTAAAAGTAGGATTGAATCATGTTTTGTCCAGGACTGTTATCAGTTATCATTTGTACAATCTTTAATATTTTAAAGTCATTTTTGGTTAAGGTTCAAGCTCAGTGACATACAAGGGGGCATAAAGGGGGAGGTTTTCTGGGGCCCAGCCAAATCAGGGGCCCATAGAGATCAGCAAAATCATCATCCATTTCAAGGTTATTTTATATTTAACCTGAGAAATTACCACTCTTATCAGAGAAAAAAAAAATGTTTTTTTTAATTAATGCTGCAGTGAAATATAAACTTTTAAAGATAGAAAACCCTTTTCTTAAAACAGTTACCTTTTTTTAAGTAACGTTAACAATGTGGATGTGCACACTGACTGAACCATTTGGAGAGTAATGTCAGACATCAAAGGTAAGCCATGGTGTCCACACATGTCAGGAGGCTGGCGAATAAAGCATAAGGAACTGTGATAACTTTAAGGGAAAATAATTAAATAATTGTGAAAATAAGCCCCAAAAAAGTGGTAAAAATGAGAGCCAAAAGTTGTATAAAGACAGCGAAAGTGGGTTGAGAACAGCAGAAAAGGTTGAAATGGGTGGAAAATGGTGCAAAACTGTAAAAAAAAAGTGGCAATAATGGGTTAAAGTTGTCAACAATGAGCAAAAGGTGGAAGAAATTGGCTGAAAGTGTCAAAATTGGCAGCAAAAAGTGGTGAAAAGTTGTTATAGAGTGGCAAAACATGGGTACAAAGTGGCAAAAATGGGGTCAAGGAAGGAAAAATAGGATAAAGCAGCTAAGATGTGTTAAGAGAGACAAAAATGGGCGGAAAATTGTGAAAAGCTGTTAAAAATGGCAAAAATTGGTTAGAGGTGTCAGAAATGGGCAAAAAGTGTCAAAATGGGTTAAAAGTGGATAAATGTGGCAAAACAGCCAGATAAAGTAGTGAAATGGGGTTGAAGATAGCAAGAATAGGTGTCACTGGAGGTATGGGGGGTTCAGGGGGTGTCATTGCCTGACATGCCATATATCCATTGCATGGATATATTTAACATTCACCTGGAAACCTTCAAACATTTCTCTGAAGGTGGTTGGACAAACTGTCACAGTCTTGCTGGGCCAATCACAGTGGCAATACAGAAATAGGTTGCAAGCGCAGCTCCACTGGTGAAGTCAGCTTGTCAAGCAAACTCTGCCATAGTGCATGAGCAGAGGAACATGATGTGTGCTGAACATGCTCAGGAGAAGAGAAAAAAACTTCTTCCGCAAAGAAAAGCTTACAGTGTGGCCCTTTGCCCTTGTTCTCATGAAGAAAGGTGATACAGTTCCATTAATCAAGCACTTTTCTACATAACTTCTAAATAAATATTTAGAAGTTGCAGCTGCTGTGCACACCACCCATAACAATAGCAAACCAATGCTAAAGCAGGTTTGGAAGAGAAGTGAAAACATCAATTACTTATGGAACTGCAACTGTGACTGCATCTGAGATAATAACCTCAAACATCCTGAGACTGCCTCTCACAGCACTGACATGTTTTTGTTATTTATTGAGAAATATGTCACATTACACCCTAGTCTGCCACCTCTGCTACTACTTCCTGTTAAGAGGTGCCACTAATAAAAATACATCTAACAGACTGAAATGATCAGGGTGATGATAAATAAAAATATTAATAATAGAGTGATAAGTAGTAAACTAGCTGAGTGGCTGAATTATTCATAAAATATTTTAGATATCTTCTGCTGTCTTATGTTCACATTGAAAAGGGAACATGGTTGTTGTGAAACTAAGAAGTGACAAAGAAGATGCTTTTCTGTGGGCTGCAGAGCATGTGAAACCCAAACATTATGCTTTAATCAATAGATTATTTGAAAATGCAGAAAAAACCAAGATAGCTTCCACTTCCATGCAAACAATGAGCATCAGTGCAGTTATTAGTGAGAGTTATTGCCATTGTTATTGATTATATCAGTAATTGTTAAGACAGAACTGAAAGGTCGCATGAAACCACAAGACAAAACAGGAAAAAACACAGTTAGCGAGAAAGGAAACTGTGTTTGGGATTTTCCAAATACTAGAAAAATGTAGGTTAATCTGAGTAACCTCCATGGCGCTCAAATCCCCGCTGTGACATGACCCACCTTTCACAGACACAAAAAACGCCTGCCTTCCTAGACGGGTGCTGCTGTCGGGCAAGCCTTGCAGGAGCAGTGTGCAGCTGTAGATGGCGCTGTCCTCTGGCTGCAGCTGCAGCATGGTCACGCTGTAGATAATGCTGCCAGAGTTGGTGGCGAACGACAGCTGGACCCTCTCATCAGGAAACTGGGGGGAGGAGGGTGGAGGGCTTTTGCCGTGGTGATACTTGGAGTGGTGCCACACCTCCACAGGTGGCTGCTGTCCCCTCTGCTGCTTCAGACTCACCCCCACTACAGCCAAAGCCTCCCCTCGAGGGGGGAGACAGGGGAGCACAGCAGAGCCTCCAGCAGTGGTCTCAATCAAATTGATATCCATCGAGCCAGTGGCGTCTCCAGAAGGGAGAGGAAATCACACTTAGAAAAACACCTGAGGCAGCTCTGGTCTGGAGCTGAATCCAGACTCAGATTGATTTCTATCAAAGCATCAGTCATCCCTCTTTGTTGAAGCAGTCAGCTCTTTTTAAGGCCATTGGATACTGATCATATATATAAGAAGTTTAAATTAATGTGATACATTCAGAGCATTGTCATATTGATCTGTTAGATTAAAATGCATGTGATGTGAACAAATCCTTTAATAAATCAAGACAAATTTGAAAATATACATGATCAACAGGCAGCTACATTTTAACCTGAGTGTACTCCATAATGTAAATGTTTTCATCTTCAACTATTTCTATATTTGATTCAGTTGGTTTCTTAATAATTTATTTATTTCAATTTTAAGTACAATCGTTGTTTGGAAAGTGGTAGAGGCGCCCCATGAGCTAACCAGCAGGCAGAGGATTGAGAGAAGTTGGCAGGAAAAACAACAGGAGAGGAGTGATTCATGATGGGTAAAATGCTGACTGAGTCTGAAATCGGGAAAGATGTAGGTCAGATGATGAAACTGAGATAATATTTGATGATGTTTAAGAAAACCCCTGGGAAGCTGCACACTTTAATAATTAAATTTACAGTTTTATAAGAGCTTAAATTAGTGTTTGTGTACAAACAGTAGTGTTTACATATTTGTAAAACACAACGATTGCAAATTTGGGTGCCAAGGTGTGAAAAATCCCTCTTGTTGTGTTTATGGTTGTCCAGTTTGAATAATTTATTTTAAGGAAAAAGATCATGAGATAGAAATCTCATGATGAGGACGGTGACTAGTTCATGTAAAACCTAGAGTCTGTCTGTCGTTGTGCTTAGTGATAAACAAATTCTGTGAATGTCTACCTCCCACTGCTTCCTCATCCACCTCCCAGCTGTGCATTTGCATGTCTGTGTTTTAGTCTTCTAATTTGATGGTTGGTCTTCACCATGATTATTGAAAGTTTAGGTGACTGAACATCTGAAAAGCTGAGTGGGATATGATTCAAAAATCACTCACCTGCATGAACCATGAGGAAGAATTCTTCGTCGCCCATCACTCTCAGGTCATCAGAGTGCGGTCTCTCCACCACAAACTCACAGAAGTAGCGATCAGTGTCGTCAGGCCTCAGCTCAGAGATTGTCACATTCAAAGAGTGGCTGCTCGGGTCTCCACTCACACTGGTGCGGTTCTTGTCCTTCAGGTTTGTCACCGTGAACTCACTCTCTTTGTACATAAACAGAACCTCAGAGGGGTGCAGCCAGCTCCGTTTCAGGTAGACACCGTAGGGGGGAGTGACCTTCTTCTCAACCACACAGGGAAAAACCACTGACTCCCCCTCATTCCTCTCCAAGAATTTAGGGTCACTGTGGGCTTCAGAAGATCAGACATATTTAAGGGAACTGCTTTTGGACAATCTGCAGTTTCAGTCAGAGCAGCAGAAAAATTGAACTCAGTTCCCATCTATATCAAAGGCTGCACAAGGTGCAGTTTTTTAACCAAAACCTCCATTATGGCTGAAGTCAAACCAATCATGGATCACTAATTCAAGCCTTTGTATGCAACTGTCTTAAAGACAGAACAAAAAATGTCATACCATCATCTACTGGCTGCTTTTTTAAGCCTGGCCCCACTCTCTGCACTCCTCTGACTGTTGTTCTTGTCCATTATTAATTTTTTTTTATTCACTTGATTATTTATTTGTACACACAATAATAAATAAACCTTTCCATCAAATAAAACAGTCATATATTAGAAGAATAACTTGTATATATAGTAATTTGGACAATTATCATACTGTTAAACACAATAGTTTGCTCTTGTTTGGACATGAAGGCTTTTATTTTGAAATGCTCACCTTTCCCATTGGTCACATGACTTCCTTTTCCTCATATTTTTCATTAAAACAAGGAAACAAAGAAACAGAATTGAAAAAAAAACAAAAATGGATAAACGAATAAACGAGCCATTTTTCGTTTTTTCATTTTGTGGTCAAAAAGGAAAAAAACGAATAAATGGAAAAATAGCTTGTTTTACCATTTTTTTCCATTTGTGGGCTAAACTGAAAAAACGGATTAAGGACAGTTGCTTCTGTTTCCTCAGTCATGGTTTCAAACAGGAAAACAAACTGCCAGAAAATACACTGACCACTAAATTAACTCAACTAAACTAACTCAACCAAACAATATAACAAAACTAAACTTTGATTAGGTAACTAACCTACCTGAAACAAACAAAACCAACTTAACTATCAAAACTAAACCAAGTGGACTGAACAAAATCAAATGAACTAAACTCAACTCTAATCACCTTAACTAAGCTGAAAACTAAGCTAAACTAAACTTAACTAAGCTAAGCCTTACTTAAATCACTTCAACCAACTAAACTTAACTCAGCTAAACTAAACTAAACTGAAGTGAACTTAACTCATATCAAGTCAACAAAACTTAACTAAACTTAACCAACTAAACTACACTTCAGTAAACTCAAATCAAATGAACTCTGCTACACTAAGCTTAACTCAACTCAATTTAACTAAACTATCCAAACTACACTGTCTGAACTCAACTCAATCAAGTTACATGGACTGAGCTACATACATATCCGGTCGAGAACAAAAATATTGTATTATTGTATTGATCATATCTGTCAAGTTTTTTAGGCTACTACCTTGTACATTTTTAGTAAAAGTCACATTACAGAAAACAACCAAGTCTTTTCTAAGCAGAAAAAAAAACATACTATGAATTTATTTAATGTCAAACCACATTTTTATTAGAGACGCTCAAAGTGAACATGTAACCATACATTTTCATTAACACAGTTTTCTCTGGCAACAAGTGTTTTTGATTGTTTTCTTGAGATCATGAGTCGTTTACATTATCTCTAAATTATTTCACTGGCCTTGTTCAACAAGCATTCTTGGAAAAAAATTCCTGGGGAGATTCTGACATTCACTGAAGTTTTTTTTTAATCTGTGATTTGTTCAAAGCTAAGAACAAAGATTAAGAACATTAGGGAGCACTCTTAAACACTTTTAAAATCAGATATAAGGAGGTATATTGAATAATGTTGAACTAACCAGTTCTCAAATATACTGAATTAAAAAAAAAACTATATCATCATTTTAAAATACATTTTACTGCAATTTTAACAATTTAAACCTATTAATTATTAGATAAGATGCACAAATAAGGACCTGTATGTGGTTAATCTGTTATTTTACCATGCAAAGTTTGATCTAAACTGCAGAATGGTGAATTATAAACTAAGCATGTTCGAAGGAACTTTTTAAAAAATGTGATCATTTAACAGTGTCAGTTTTAGAATAAATGTAAATTAAAATGGCCACCAAATATATTTCACTATTTCAAAAACAACAGAAATTACATCCAAATTCATGTTGGAAATTGTTTTCTTTTTATACTTCATTTTTGTACTAGTGCAACATTAACCCAAGAGAGTAATATCAGAAAATATTAAAAAGAACAATAAAAGTTAAAAAAAACAACAACAACAACAACAACAACAAAAAAACAGTAATTTTTCATAGAAATATGGACAAAAACAGAGGTAGAAAATAGGTAGATGTGTCTCCTATTTTGTAATTGTTTAGAAATCATAAGGGCATCCATTCATTATGTTTGGAGGTGGTCATGTTACTGCCACTCTTAGGGTTTGATTAAGAAAATGCCTACAACCTGTCAAAATGTTATCTAAGTTAGACATGTACTTTCTAATAACTGTGCCTTTTTTTTATTTTATTGACCCCTAATTCTACTGTCATAAATACTCTTTTTTAAGAATGAAACAATGAATAGAGTATCTTTAACAACAGATCTGAACTTACCACATCCAGTCAGCGTGTATAGCAGAGTCCACAGACACACCAGGTACTGTATCCCTCTCATTTCCAGCATCCTCATAAGTCTCTAAATAAGAACAGGAGGAGGGTCAGTGATGTTTACCATCACAGCACACTTCTTAAAAATGGATATCAAAATCTTTGTTAACGGTAAATGAAACCAAGAGGAACTCGATGAAGCTCCACCCCTCGAACTTCAAGAAGAGAACAAGAGGAAGCGAACACAGCAGCATGTTTGATGGATCAGTTCCTTTTGAGACATATGCTAATGACAATGTGTGAAGAGAGCAAGTCAATGGCAGCAAAAATACACATTAATTAAAAAGAACAGCAGAACAATAATAAACGGGCTCAGTGGAGACAGCAAAAACTTCAAGTTCTTAATTTTCAGTCCATCAACCCACTCACAAAGTTTCACCTTTTTTAAAAAAAATTTGCATGCATTGTCTTTCACATTCTTGAGAAAAACTTTCCACTGTCAGTTTTTTTGCATATCCAGGAGGAAATGATAGAGACTGCAGTGCTCTGAAGAGGATACAGCTGCTGGTTATGATATTAAGCATCTATAGAAGATCAACTCTGCTAACTCCTAACACTGACCTGATCTGAGACAAAAGACACACCTGCACACCTGACTATTTAGTGTCATCAACAAAATATGAGCTTTAAGCTTCAGCAAAAATATCTAACAATCTCACTTGAACGTTTTTTTTCCTCAATTCAAGTGGGTGTTGCAAAGCTCCTGTGGATATGAAATAGACTGAATGTAACATTCATAGCTCTTTATGACTCACAAAAACAAAAGATTCCATCAGTGGGATGATTGATTATTATGAGAGAACACTTACAGCCTCTTTTAAGAATATTTTTACTGCCAAGAATCACACGGAGTTAAATATTTGACCCAAAGAAGAAAGCAGAATGCAATTTCAATCACAAAACAGGATTTAGCATGTGCACAGTACAAGAACAGCTAAGAGATGAACAGTTCCACTTTGTCCACTGGGGGCGCCAAACTGGACATAAACAGAAGTTCCTCACAGGAGCTTTAAAGGGATATTTTTGAAGTTCTTGACAATACAGTTGACATTAGTCTCCAGTGATTTCAGTGTGCATTGCCCCTTTAGGATGACCCACTGTTTGTACCTGCTTGTACCATTAGGCTATATAGCGTAGCAGACGGGCACACTGTCTCTGCATAATTAAGCAAATTTTAGGTTAAAATGAGCAAAAAACATTGTTGGCTCAACTGTCTGCTTTATTGAAACTTTTTTAGGTGTTTTATTTTTTACCCAGAAAGCCTCTGCGTTTGGTGATGCTAGTGTCCACTACAGGCTGCATGCTCTTCCACCTCAGAGTGAGTTTTTTCAACTCTAGAGACAATGCTGTACCATTCTCTGTGGATACGATGGGATACTTTCTTGAGCTTGAGCACACAGAGGGACAACTTCTACAGATGGAAACTCAGCGGGAAGAGAGAGGAGAAAAACTTGGATGGAGATTGGTTAGGAGACATCCCAAATTACCTGGTGGTGTAGGCATTTAAACTGTTAGCTGCCAAACACAGAGGCTTTCTGGGTGCAAATCAAACGATTCGGAAATTTTTTATATAGCGTAGAATTGAAAGAGGATCAGCGCTCAGTGAAGAAATCCCTAATCCATTACTATTGCCTCCACAAATCAACCGTGCAGACCCATGGGTAATAAGAAACCAGCACTTCTCAGGGTTGTCAAGTGGGAACCCTCCTTCGTCAGTGTTTCGTCCAGTTAGTCCCACGACACCTCCAGAGGGCTGAACAGTGATCTCCAGCGTCCCAGAGCCACCCCCCTCCATGCCGGCTCTCACCACCCACCATGCCAACACGCAGACATCATCTTACCTATCTTACCACATGGCCCAAACAGCCTCAACAGCATGCCACCTTCAACAGACCCAGGCTCTGTACATGCAAGCTCCAGGTAGTGACAATGCCAATACTACCTTCCTTAACACCACTCATGATTACAGTGCAACAATTATTGCCACCTCATTTTCATGAGGGAAGACAGAGTAGAGAGAGGATTAAACAAAACTAATGGATAGAGAAATTACAGGGTTCCGTCAACCTTCATTTTTCCCCCAGCTGACATTACTCCTCCTCATCCAAATCCACTGGCTGGCCTGAGCTGCTTCATCTGACATCTCCTTAACTGTCTTTTGCAAATCCTGTCCCTGCACTCCCAGCTCTCTAAGTAATGAAACAGCTGACCTTGCTACAACCCTCTACATCCCACTTCTTCCTGTGGCACAACAAGTTTCCCTCCTAAATCTACCTGCATCTCCCAGTCCTTAGCATCCTTTAACTGGCCTAACTGGTGCCTACCTAATAACCTGCCTCCTTTAACCTTCTCTCCTTCTCTGACAAACTGAACCGTCCTTGTTCCCTGATTACATCCTACATTCACCTGTCACCTTCTGTTTTCAATTCCTACTGCTAGACTCTTCAAAACCCTGTCATGCCTCCATGTATATCTACCTTGTGACAGACTGATCTAACATCCTGTCAAAATGTGCCTCAAGGTTGCTGTCTGGGAGCACAAAGGACACCATGGGTCCCCGTCAACCCAGCACTTTAGGTTCTGGGTGATGGTAGGACGTCATAGGTAGACCCTAACAGGAATTTAATCCGCCTATCTTCCATCCTCCATAGGTCTCTCCAACTCAGCTTCATCTTCTCTACACTCTCCCAGTTCATCCACTGTCCATTTCCTTCCCCTAACTGGATTTGGAACTACACTGCTAACTATTCTATCTTCTGCTAACAGCTACTCTGTTCTAACCTTTGAGCACTTAAACTCTTATGTTAAGCTAGTAATTGGGAGTTGGAGTATTCCTTTTCCATACAGTGCCACACTGCTAAGGCACCGAGGAACTCCCAACCACTTCCTTACAAATGAGTTAATTACCCTTTCCAGCTTTTATACCTTCAATACTGGGATCTCATAAACTGACATGGGCCACATCAGTCTAAGAAACAGCACAAACTGCAAACACCATAAATTCAACCTCCCTGGGAGCCCTGATTTATCAATCCTCCCTAATCCCTCCACTACATCTTTTCTAAACTGCTCTACCTGTTCACTGTCATTAAGCTCTTCATTATACCACCTCCCTAAGCTTTTAACTGACTTCTCCCTGATCGATGGTATCTCTTCCTCATCTACAAAAAACTTCCTGTCAACAATCTTCCCTCTGGATACTGAGATGCTCCTGGACTTATTAGGCTTGATCTTCATGCTAGCCCACTTGAGATTCTTATTTAGCCTCTCCAGTAGCCTTCTCGTGCATGGCACTGTCGTGGTGACCAGCGTCATGTCATCCATGTTAGCCATAATTGGTGGGAAGCACATCCCATCCTGCCATCTTTCCCTTCCTACCACCCACTTGGAGGCTCTAACAATGACTTCCATCGCCATTGTGAAAGCTAGAGGGGAAATCATGCAGCCTGCCATAATACCTAACTCTAGTCTCTGCCAGCCTGTCGTAAAGTTCTTAGTACTAATACACATCCTAACATCTCTGAAATACGTCTGCACTAAGTTTGCCACTATCTCTGGCACTCTAAAGAAATCAAATGCCCTCCAGATCAGACTATGAGGTACTGACCCAAACGCATTTGCTAGATCTAAAAATACTACGTGTAACTCCCTATTCTCTGCCTTAGCTGCCTGGATCTGATGCCAGATCATACTGATGTGCTCTATGCATCCTGCAAAAGAAAGAAAGAGCAAGAAAGAGATATAGAAACTAAACAGCAGCTTCCAGCAGCAGTTCACGCTTTTTTTGTAGCAGTCTTTGACTTAACATCCAGTGTTTCCATGGCGATGATAAACATTTTACATCCCTCACCGATAAAAAATAATGTTTTTCGGCTGAGTACTCAACTAAAGATATACATAATATAGTAGTTGTCTTTTTTTTTTTTTTCAAATTAATGTTGACATTTCTGCACTGGAATCCTGCATATTATACCTATAAATGCTGGATTGTAAGGCCTTTGAAGAAAAACATCTAAATTTCAATGTAATTTTTGCAGACATAAGATAGTAAACAACATATTAAGCATTTCTCATGTCCTTGAGCCCAGGCACTGGACCTGACACTAGTTTGTTTTATGAATAGTGATCTAACTGTGCTCATACATTTCAGACTTGACTAAGATGTAAATGCAGTACATCTAGTTGCAGTTGGACATAACGTTGCTGTGTTGATATTGAAAGCACTGTGGCTTTTCAGGCATCTTTGGGGATTTCTGTTCATGTATTCCTTTATCATAATCTTGTTCAACCCTGAACAGCAGGTCAGACTTAAGTGAAAGACTGAAAATAAATCAGTAAAGTAAATCATAAAGTATGAAAACAATATAACTCAGTCTGGAAGATTAATTCATACTATGAGTACAGGTGAGGTGCAAACCTCCAAAAGCACGTCTGTTATTTGCCTCCTAACACACAAAGAGTTGGGTCTTAATTTAACTTGCTAAAAGTTGGTTCTCACAAGTAGCTATGGTGGTTTTTCTCTGAGGTTAGTGCAATCTAGAGAGCTCAGCCAACTACAGAAACCTGCGTGAAGAGTAAACATCTCAGAAAAACCATTCTGATGTTTTTGCTCGCCAGCAGGAAACCACATAGAGCTGGTTTATGTTTCCAAAATGCAACGGTTTGAGAACAGGACTGTAGCACAAAGAAAGTTTCTTATTTATTAGCTAAACTTCTGCTTTAGATTATTTTTTTCATCAGTTTTCTGAACTTAATTTACTTAGATTTGATGTTGTTGAACAAAGTCAGTCATGAGATGTCGAACCATTTCATATTTACTACATTTCTTCGGTTTGCAGGAGTGTGCTCTCACTGGAGCTTCAGACCACAAATTGAGGTTTATGACTAATTCTTGGTGGTGTTAACGTGCAGCAGCCCACCGAAGTTTCCACTGAAGAATGTTTTACATAAAATGTGCTGCTTAAGGTCTTTGTGGTGTTAAATTCTTGATACCAATTTTAAGATCAGTGAAAAATTTTTACATTTTGCTCATTTTTCAGCTTGAGATAAAAACGGAATAAACTTAAAGATTCTATTTCAGTAAGTATAATCTGTGTATTTCAAACATTGATACAATAAAATCAGATTTCATGAATACAGTTATATAGAGATGCGTAAAATTTGACATTTGCTCATTTTAATTATGACAGTATTTACAAACGATGCTGTAAAGAACACTGAGTGTCTCTTGTACAAGAATCAAGCTGTTTTACTCTAACAATCTGTTTTGGAAACATCTATTGAATGAGGCACACTTTTGATTTAACAATAAATGAAAGACATAAGTTCTGTCAAATATAGACCTTCAGTTGTGAAAACTTTTACTTTCAATTGCATTGACAAGTCATGCAAATGTAATTTAAAAGAAAAGTATAATCAAGCTTCTTCTAGCTACAAACTGCCCTGAATGGACAGTGAGCTCTCTAGTGCACAAGTTATAAATGTGCCTCATTTTTGGAGAATAGTTTTGGATTAAAATGTATTGTCTTGATTAATCTACAGGTTCCAGTGAGGTTCCCTGAGATAATCCTGAAAAAGTGCTTGAATTAACTTCAAGTCTACAAAACTAAGTGGTTCTCCACAAATGCATTCATGAATTTCACCAGTGTATCAGCAGTAAATAGCAGAATTCATTTTGATGTCATACACTGCAGGATAAACTATTTGGCCATTTCCTACTGATGCCATCATGCTGCCACAGTGAATCCATGACATAATGTTGTATCACTCTTGTTCTGCCACGAAGCATGTGTATTTTGCTGCTGTTACATTTTTAACAATAGATGGCAGTCCTGCTGATATATAGTCATGCAGTAGGCACAAGATAGTAGATCAACTTTGTTTTAAGAAAGACACAGTTTAACAAGAATCTCAGGCAAAAGCACATTACCCTCAATTCTGGATTAACACAGTGACCTCTCTAGATGTCAGATTTATGAATCTAGTCTGCTACTAGTGAAGTTAACAGCTGGGGGAAGAAGCAGACAGTAATTGAGCTCTGTGGCGATGACACTTGCCATCAGATGGGCCAGGAGAAATTTATCAAAGAAACACTAATTGTAGGATTTAAACACTTTGTGCTAAAATGTCCAGATTTGGACCCTAGCTGATCAAAAGGATGTATTCCCCCTACACATAGCTTTCAATGTGAAAATAGAAACCAAAGATCTGAGGGTTTAATCACCCCTAAGTGGTCATGTGTTAACACCAAGCTCTGGTGTCTGGTGGAATTTAAAGACAGGAACAAATGCTAATGGAAACAAATATTTTTGTTAATTTATTGCCACCATGTGTACATGCCATGTACGTATATTTCAGTTTAAACCACAAAAATGGTGTCTCTGACTAGCGCTCAGGTTTCCACAGGTGTATTAATATAGAGCTAAATACATGCCAAAAGTGTTGTTAATTTAGAAAAAAAATGTAGATGGAAAAAATAAATTTGAAATTAGAAGTCTATGGTTTGATCATGAATTTAAAAAAAAACACAATAAACTGAAACTACAAATAAGCATAAGAGTTCTTTTCAATCTAAATACATTTTTTCTTCAGCTCTGTAACTATTTCAATAAAGTAATATATTTTCACCTTTGAAATGTTTTTTTTCAGTCCCATGGTTTAATGTTTTCAGATTAAGACATTTTTGTTTCACATTCAAATCTTCTTTTCTTGGGTTCAGATTTTTTTCTCACTTTCAGATCGCATTTTTTTCAGGTTTAAACTTTGGCCTGGTTCTGATGTGGTCTTGACTGAGGAGGGTGAGCGACAGCAGCATAGCAACGAAGGCTCAGAGCCTCCCCCAGTTATGCTGACTTCAGGAAACGTGAGTACTATGAGGTATATGACTCAACACTTCCTATACACCGTATTTACCCTATTAGATGTAAATTAAGGGATGCTGAGGACAAAGTTAGCTTTTAAAAGCTGTTTTAGAAAAATCTTAGCAATTATTTATCAATTAAAACATTAAAATATGTCAGATTGTTACGTTTATCACAAATATCTGAGATATTGCGCTGCATTCACAGTCCAATATGGAAGTGGGATACTTTGATTCTTTAAGTATAGGTGTTTTTTATCATTATTTTATTGAAATAATTGCAGAGCTGAAGAAAAAATATATTTAGATTGAAAAAACTTCTCTTATGCTTATTTTTAGTTTCAGTTTAGTGTTTCTATTTAATTCAGGATCAAACCATACACTTCTAATTTCAAATTTATTTTTTTCAGTCACATTTTTTTTTCCAAATTAACAAAACTTTTGGCATGTATTTAGCTCCATATATTAAGTTTTGCTAGTGTCTGTGTAAAGAGTCTGTAATACCTCCACAAGACACTAGATGGAGCACTGGTTTCCAAATGTCAACACAACACAAAACAGTCTCAGTCATCTGTAAGAAACACTTTATTTTAAAACAGAAGAAATCTGACATTGCAGTGTTACATTTCTCTCAACAGTCATGCTGCTTTCTGGTTAGTGGTTGTTTAAGGATGTGCTTTCATTTACTTAGATCCATAACCTTAAAATGTACAGTATTGTGCAAAAGTCTTACACCATCATTATCCTTTATTAAACAGAGTTTAATGATGATCCCTTGTTTATTTAACTCTTTTTCTTCCAAAAACATACACAAATGTGAAGGAATAAGGCTTCCACAGGCAAAAGTCAGTAATGAGTGTGACTACCTTTTTATTTGGCATATCTTAAACTCATAGGGAAACAGTCTTTTAGATTTCTTGAGTAATCTTTTGGTATGCCAGGCATCTCCATTATTTTAGCACATCCTATAGCTCATCTTACATTAATGCAGCCTTTTAGTATTTACTCTGTTCATATGACCGTTAAGTACCTAAATATCTACCAAACTGTAAATTATTTCACTGCACTAGTCTGCTTGGGATCATAGCCATGCTTAAAAAAAAACATTATCATTCATGTTCTTTCCAGAAGAAATAATGATGAAAAAAATGATAATGGTGACTTTTGCATAGTGCTGCAAGTCACCAGAAGAGACTACCATGAACCCTTGATTCATCCTCAAAAATACATTTAAATAGTACTCATAGCACTAAGACATTTATTCAATCACTGTGGTAGAGTCTGCACATTTGCCGTTTTGTTGGTGCTTGGATATTGCTAACATGACTGGGACTAAGTTCAGCACAATTAACAGCATGTTCCTTTATCTCTAATAGTGTCTGGCTGTACTGATAGTTCAGAGTACGTCATGGTTCCTGATTTTTACATATCAAGCTTTCAAAAATATTCTAGGTACTCAACGCAATACAAGTAATTCCTAGCTGAAGACCACATGCTGAAACAGCTCAGATGTGGCCTGCACCTTCAAGCCCACAGATCAATTTGAATTCACTGTCAAAATCTTCCCACTGATCCAAAATAGAATTTAGCTCCAACAGGGATCCTCAGGTCATCAAACATTCTTCAGATAAAACGCCATCTAAAAAGATAAATCACTGGCAGGATTTACAATCTGCCACTTTTATGAGGGTTAAAGTAGATTTATCTTACAAGCTCACTTTTATATCACAAGATTGCTTCTCATGTGGAAGAAAAAGTTTGCAGTATTAAATGTAGATTGAGAAGATTTCCATGGGGAAAATTACTTTTACCAAGCAAGGAGTTAAATAATTTCCATTAATCCCGTTTTAAGACGCCTACTAATCTGAGTTTAACAGAACTTCTTGGGCTCCAAATGGTTGAAAAAAAAAAAAAGCACTGAAAACACTGAGCACAGGGGTTATTAATCTCTAAGATTAAACTAACCCTTAATTTAAAGAAAAAAGCCTTTCAGGCCATCAATGATTACTTACCGTGATTGGTAACAACACACCAGGCCAAACCACACAATTCAACACTTTAATAGAAGTAATATTGTTTTAAGACTCTTCCCCATGTTAGTGAAAAATATCCAGTAAATTTTCATAACCCTTACAAGTAACAGTACATTATGTAATACAAAGCCTATCATCCAGTAGTACAGGACAGACCCACACTGTAACAAACATCAGGTACTTACTGGGTTTAACTGACCTGTCATGCCAGCTGAGTGGGTTTTAAGGCTGATATGGATGGGCTACAGACAACAAAAACAAATACAAAGCAGTAAGTGATATGGACCAGAAGAAAACCTGTGCCACACTAAAGACTTCTAAAGATTTCTGATTAATGTAGGCACAAAAGAATTAAAGACGTACACCTGATGTTAATCCTTTACATACATAATCAGGTTTATTTTCTCAAAAACTGATTTCTGTATGGCTGTCTCCATCTCAGGATCAAAGCACAATGGCAAAGATGAATACTAGGAATCGAAAAGATGGAAACAAAAACCTCTCAGCAACACATTTTAGCATTACAGTAAAAACAAACAAGTGAAGCTGCTTTCTTCAAATCTTCACTGTTGTTGATTTTCAGTCAGTAATGTTAAAAATGTACGATTTCAAAAAATTCGATTGTTTGCCTTTTTCTTTCTCAACCCAAACAGAAGTGAAACTTTTCTTTGCCATCATTATGGAGGGGATACCCCTGTCTAGAAGGAAATGCCACTAAAAAGCAAAACTAGCAGTCATTTAGAAGTCTCTGCATCAGACTGTCTCCATTTGAGATGACCTCAGAGACAAAACTCAGCTTAACATGTTATCATCACTGAATTTTGTGAGGCTGAATGTCTCAAACCACCAACTGTAAATTTTAGCAAATCAAATCAAACAAGGGAAAGTGCTTCACTTGATTGTTTTTAATATAAAGCTTCTGTATTGCTGAGGATCTTTTCAAAGTGCTCACCCCCTGTGAGTGACTGGTGAGAACATGTCTGTAAGATATGACATTTTAACATTCATGCATGTTTTACTGATGATATATGGAGATCAAAGAAGAGTTAATGACTGAAGAGCTTATATTAGACTCTCTTTAACCTATATGAATGTGTTTAATATAAATAGCTGGGACATATTTATTATAAACTCTTTAATCTGTAGGTAACAACATGCAGTAACTGAAAACACAAGTTGGCCACCATCTTTAATTTGAGCATTAGCAAGCTTTGATATTATTCCAAAGGAATTCAGCGCATTTTATCTTTAATTTCTTAGACATTATTCAGTGAGGATCATAGAGGGTTGCCACATTAAAAATAGATGATGACAAACTTGTTTTTGAACCTGATAAATCTGTAGTTAAACAGAGCTGTAATATTTCTAATGATACAACACCAGTACAAACCTTCATCACTCACCTCCACGTACTTCAGGACAAACCAGCATTGGATTTCAAGATGAATTTTATTACAACAGATTCATAAAACATTACAAAGGATGCATACAGGTACCCTTTAAGCAGGAAATATTAAAAACAAACCTGAAATAAGAATAAAGCTAGAGACTGATGAAGCATAAATTTGTAACACTACTAAGTTGGAATCATATTCATCAATGAGACCCTCACCAACCAAGGTTGGGGACGCAAGTCCAACAGCAGCTAAGTGTGCTGTGAGGGCCTCAATTACACTACAAAGAAAATAAACAAAATAAAATTAATCAAATGTTCACAAGAGAAACTTGCCTTTGTAAGCGGTTGGTACGTTCATGTAACTCCAGCAGCTTCAAAAGAAATATGAATCATTTTAACACACTTCACTTCTATAACCTGAGTGAAACCTATGGGAAAAAGAATATATCCTCACATGAAATCAAATAACAACAGAATAGCTTTCAGGAACTTGTGTGGTGTGTTTCCAATAAAGAAGTTACATTAAATGTCCACGTTTTCTAGCAAATAATATTTGTCTTCACCACCACTGGTTTTACTGCTCTTTGCTTGCAGCTAGGTTTGAAAAAGCACAAGGATGAGAGAAAGGTGTGAACCTCAAACCTAATGTGGTGGCTGCTTTGCTGCTTCAGTAGCGTCCAGCCGGAGACATGACGGGTGGCCTCATGCCCATGGGAGGGCCTCCCTGGTAAGGGGGGACCATAGGGGGGCCCTGCCCATAAGGAGGCATCCCTCCAGGCATGTAGCCTGGCATGCCCTGAGGAGGAGCGCCATACTGACCTAAAGAGAAAGAGAGAAAAAGGGGGAGAAAACTGTGATAAAGATTTCTTTTTCGAGTATTATTTTATAATAATGCTTACATCTGTCTTCAATCAAGTAATAAAAGAGAAATACTGAACAGACACAGGTTTAAAAATTAGTTCATGGTCACTACATCAATCAGGTCAAAGTTGGAGAGATGAACAGTAAATATCCCGATAAATATGCAGTATTTATTCATTGATTATTGATTGCAACAAAATTAAAACAAGATTTTCTTCCATCCAGTTTTATTGATAACCGATCCACACTAGTATTTCACACCTTGTTTATTTACCTTCAATATTTGTTTACCTCACTCACACACACACATTAAAATCTGTGAAAGCAAGGATCATGTTCACTGTCTGATGTCCTGCAGAGGACTGATGAGTCTCACAATGACTACATAAAGCTTTACTGCTGTTTTTTATGTCATACTAAACACCAAACAGTAACAAGGACACTACTGATTGTAAGCAACATTTAATTCCTAACCACCTTCATGTCTCATTTAGTAACTTTTCGCTGATAAAATATCCCTCAATTAGAGGCGAGTGTACTCAAGCATGAAGCGCTGGCTGGTGTTTGACACTGATATTTTACCCATCCAAATTTGCAGACAAGGGCAGGGTCATCTTGAATTGTTGTCATTGTTGCTGTGCCCATAATGCCCCCATGCTGCTGATTCTACTTGCTTACTCAGTTAATACAAAATTTTGCTGTTCTGTCCCACTGCCATAGAAAAGCTAACGTATCATAGCCTAAGAAGCCATGCTGCTAATAGGCTGCTGTGCTGCTAAACCACCATAGCTTGTGTTGTGTGCTGGTGTGTTTTGCTGAAAATTTTCTGCTTCTGTGTTTGCCAGTTTGTGATCAGAAACAGACAGTGTTGAACACCTTTAAGATTAATTTACCGAAGCAATTCAAACACCGGTTCACTGCATAACAGCCTCATCCCTACTCCCGAAAGGCTCTAAAGAAAAACCACTACACTTTCGGTACACTGAAAACAACAAAAATGTGACCATAAGCCCGTAGTAATATTTAAAGTCATAAAAAAATCCTGTAAAATAATTCCCTATAGTTTAATTCAGACTTTTCTCACCATGCATGGGATGCCTCATGCCGGGCTGCTGTGGTGGCAAGCCTTGCTGTGGCGGCATTATGCTGCCCACAGCTGCCACAGAGGGAGCAGCCGCATGGGCCTGACCGGGCCGAGGTATGAGACGCTGGTAACGAGGCAACTGTGCTTTCATCTCCTCCTGTTGAAAGGGACAGCACAAAAAAACAAACTTTTAGGCTAAATAAATGCTTTGATTCTACGCAGACACTCAAAAAAATGACTAGGAATTGGGTACCAGTGCTTGAAAGCCCTGATGTTACACTGAGGAAATTCCAAGTTAAAAATCACCCTTCAACATAATCAATGAAGAGAAGCTAATAAAGAGGACGGATAGGCACCAAATGTTTCAGAAGCAAATATTCTCTGCTGTAACAAGATTGATATCGCCCTTTATTACCAGAATAAAAGTCAAAATAATCCCTTAACTATCTCAAAATTGCTATGGTATATATCAGCCATTACTTACTGTGAAAAAGGCAAAATAAAAAGCTCAAGCGACTTACCAGTGAGATATCCTCATCAGGGTGGATCAACTTACTAGTTGCACTCGTGGTGGTAAGGGTGGCGGGCTTAGTGGCCACTGTGGCAGGGGGTTTGGCCACAGTGCTGCTAGAGGGGTTAGAAGAAGAAGAAGTGGAAGAGGAAGAAGAGACAGAGGGTTGGGTGTAAGCAGGGAATGTTGCTTTGGGAGGCTCGATGGAGGCCGATGTACTGTGGGAGTTTGAAGCTGCAGCTCCTGAAGTGCTCTGCTGGGCCTGTTCAAAGACAAGATACAGGTAACTGACAGGCAACAACTTAAACGGTCGCTTCCTTACTTTTAAAGGTAAAGAAAGGAAACAGTCAGAAAGAGACGACTGATTACATCCTTACCATAGATGTTAGCTTGGATTATGTGAAGTTCTTTTAATTACACACCCCAAACATCCATTTAAAAAGGACTGTCTAAAGTAAACACTAGATTTAGCATTTTATAAAAGATAACATGACTAAAAATAGCACAATAAAAAAGGATCACACTTGCTATCAGTTTGACTTGTACGGCCATTAACCGATAAATCAGGCAAGCCCTTTATAACAGATACAAAAGGACTGCATTTTACACTGACAATATATACTACTCTGGACTTGGGTGCAGTTTTGCTTGAAATGACTTAAATCCTTTGAATTCAGAATAGTGTATTGATTATTCATTGAGCAAAACTCAGATACTGAGGAGTATAATGTGTGTTAGGTTTCATCGTTATGTTATGCAACGAAAAAAAGTCATTTCAAAGCATGAGGAGTTATTGCAGAATTCATGCTTCAGAGGTTAGGAGGGCAAAAGATGCAGAATAGCCACATAAACCACTTTGTGTGCCTCACTGTGTAATAATTACAGCACATGCACAGTAAAATAAAGCTCACAGAGAAGAGAGTGTCAGTTATCATCAAGGAAAATCATCCTTTGACACTGACATCATCACCAATGTGCTCAGTTTGATACACCGACAGGCTTACAAGGCAAATGTAGTTAGTATTCAGCCCATTTAGGAATTAAGAGGTAGAGGTTAAAGATAAGCGACATGCAGCTGCCACAGCCCAAGTCAAAGTCCTGTCTGTGAGCATACTTGTGGCGTGTTAGGAAAGGGAGGCTGGGAAGAGACAGACTGAAGGTCTGCAGATGGAGAGGAGACGGTTGCTGTGCTGCTATGAACACCAGAGCCCATCTGCAGCATGGTGGAAAGGAGATCACAGCATTGGCATTGAACATGTCCACATAATCTAGCCAAATTCAGTTAGGAAAAAAAAACAGTACAATACAGTGACGGAAGAGAATGAAATAAGAGTGAGAAAGACAGGAAATTAAGAAACACAGAAATGTTGTGAAATTAAATGTGTATATACCCCAATGCTGTGACAGTAAAACCATTCAAGATGGATACATAACAGGAGCATCTGAATCCACTGAGAAGTCTCTGTGTGTACAGGAGTGTATGTTTAAGAGGGCAGTAAGCTGCGTACCTGTGCTGCACTGGGAAAGAGAGGTTTGGTAACTGCAGGCTGGGCTGCTGGTGCTGTCGGTCGACTGGGTAGTGCTCCTGCTGCAGGGGTTGGAGCCATGTGGGGCATCCCTGGTCTTGGAGCCATATGAGGTGGCATTCCTAGATAATTATAATCAACCACAAAGTTTAAATAAATAATCAACCATAACACTGAGAGTATACAAAGAATAAAAAATGTGTAGAAGCCACAATCTATGAATTACACTATAATTATAACTGGACCTTTACAAAAAAAAATCTGGATATATTTTAAATATCTTTTGTAGCCAAAATACAAGCACAACTCACCAGGAGGTATACCAGGCATCCCTGGCATCATAGGGGGCATCATTCCACCCATTGGCATCATACTGCCAAAGGTAATAAGACAAATCAGCAAATGGCACAGCTAGACTACAGTAGAATTTCAGAGAATGAAAATCCCAAAAGGAAAGGATCTCTAATGCAGATGAATATAGAATCAAACTAACGGCATATTATAAAATAAAACACAAAGTTCATAACTCTTACCCTGGGGGCATTCCATGCATTGCAGGAGGCATGCCATGCATCATGGGAGGAACACCCGGCATAATTGGAGGCAATCCTAAAGCAATGAACCAAAGCAGAATTTTGTTTAAAACCTAAACATTCCCTCCACACAGACAAGATGTACAAGAAAAACACAGAACCATGAATTATTGCAGCTCAACTTTTACTGAATTTAGGAGACTGTACTTCACATTTCGTCAACTTAAATATATTTACTTCCAACACTCTGCAATTTCACCATAAGGGCCTTGCCTTGATATCCTCCAGGGTGCATCCCAGGTGCGCCAGTCACAGGAGGCATCCCAAGCTGGGCCATGGGAGCAGCATAGCCTGCCTGGGGCTGAACAGCAGCTGCCTGCTGAGCCGATGGTCCTGCTTCATCATCGTCGTCATCATCCTCATCAGAGTCATCCTGGTTGTTCTTCTTCTTTTGACTCTCTGGAATATAATGTTCATCATAAAGGCTTTAGTGGTAGTCTAAAGTAATCAGGTAGATTAAAAAGAAAAATACATGCAAGTAATGTCTGCGAGACAGCTCTCATTTAAAGCTTAAGTCAAACCGCACTTTAACACAGTGCACTCTCTTTCATGGCTTTAACTAAACAATCATGATACTCAATACCAGGAGTCCCCATTAACTTTTAATAACAACAAAAATGAGGTCCCAGGAAAAATATTTCAACCTAATATTTACACCAATAAGACAATGACAGAGTTGTGTAGAATTGGCAAGACGTATATGTAAGTGGACAGACCTTGGGATTTCTGTTCTAGTGTCCGTCTTCTTTCCTGCATGTCTTTCTCTGGGATACCCTCCATACCATAGATTTCCAGCTCAATATCTGTTCTTCCAGGGATTGCATTTGGTACGCTGTCTATCGTCTCCTTATGCACCTGAAAAACAATTATAGTGAGCAGTGAGGTACAAGATTCTCCCTCCGACTAAAGGCAAGGTAAGATCTGACAGCCATGTGTTGGTCAAAATGTGGCAGGAATTCAATAATACTGTGACACTAAAACGTACACACTAATCTGGGATATAAATCTAAGAGAAGGAACCCACCTGCATGCAATGAATAGCCAATCCTGGGCCTGTATACAACTTCTTATGACAAATGTGGCATTTAAAATGCTTTGCCTTCTGATGCTGAATGAGGATCTTTTCATCGTCAAAGTCCCGATTACAATACCTTGAAAAACAAGTTAAGGAAACCGGAAACACAAGCAAAACTGCAAAAGCAACAAAATACATCATTGAATACTACCGCTCAACTAACCCTAAAAATGACGTTACTGTGTCATTAAAACATTAGTGCTCAACTTCCAGTAACAACCTATATTAAATATAACCTTTACACCACGACAAGACAGCGTGCATTAAGCTTGAATAATTTATGATAGCCTAAATCGTCCGTGCATGCTAACACAAAATAGCTAGCAAGGGAGGTAACGAGGTTAGCTTCCTCCAATTGTATGTGTAAGTACGTCTGTCTCAACACAGTATATTCAAAGGGGCATGGGCTAGGCGTAAACTATTTACATAATACAAGTGAAGGCTTAATTCAATCCATTTAGAACATATTTACTATGATCAGCTAACCAAAGCCAGCGTTAGCTAACAACCCGAGAATCCACGGTGAAGTCGGTACAGGCCTTCCTTTTGTCGAGCTAGCATGTAGCATTCAGAGACTCCAGATCAGTATTTTTCCGACCAGTTAAAAGGATACCAGCACCATGGCTTCATCTGCTTCTTCTTTTTTCTTCCCATTTTTAATGAATACTGAAAAGAATGTCTTACGCGTTAAATACCAGTCTTATTATCTGTTTGACAACGGCATGCTTCTGTCCCGTGACAACGCCGAAAATGGCGCTTAGCTGGAGGAGGAAGTAGTAGGGGGCACCGCAGCAGTCTCGCGACTACAGGAGATCTACGTCACAACATAGAAACGCCCCGTGGTTTAGGGCCCCGTGTTTATAATAAATCCTCTGAAAAATAATGAGAGTCCCTATGCGAGTTGTACGCGGAATTTCCCTTAAGAGATATAATACTATGCTTCTACTTCAGGTTTAGGTTTAGTATTTTAAAACATTTTATAGGCGAGCCGTTTAGTTATTGCATAACTATGAGCTGCGCAGATTAAGAATACCATGAAGTAAATGTAAGAAGTTCAATCAGCGTTCACTCGGCTGAGAGTAAAACATAATACTTTTATTTGTTGCATTTAAAAATAGCAGAGAGAAGTTGGTTCAAAGTATGGACTGTAGAAAGAAAGGTTCAAAATGAATAAACATAGATTCAATCCTCTAAAGACCGGGTTAGCTTCGACAGCATAAACCCTGTTATGTCGCCAGTGTCCGCTTGATGGTGACATCGTTACAGGAATATAAACATTATCCCTCGCTGCTGTCAATGATAAATAATACCGTGGTTTTGCGTAAAAAATTGGATTTTCACCAACATTAAATCGTCGTTTGGCCATTTGGTTTGGGGCATAGTCTGCTAATCAAGTTTAGAGATATACATCCCACACAATCAATGAATAATTTTCTACCAATGATAAATCACTGTAAATGCCCAAAGGGGCAATAACTTTACTGACATATGATTACAATCAAAGATGTCGGCTTGCTTTTTACACGTTCACTTTAGGGCAACAGATGTTCTACATTTCCCAAGTATTGATTTTATCATTAAATATTTCAACTAATAGAAAAACAACTATAGACTGAGTATATCTAACACGCTGATACAGACCAGGGTGGAAAGTAACTAGTTTCCTTCATTCATATTTGAGTCGTTTTTTTGTGTACTTATACTTTTTGATTTAATTTTGAAATCAGTACTTTACTGTATTTTACTCTGACTCACATTGCATCTGCAATATGAGTCGGAATAATCTCAGATATTTTTTCAAAACTGTTCTCCCCTAGTTTTCATGGTGATTACTACGAGGTTTTAGATTGAACAAATCAGTCAATACACTACCTTGATCAAAGTAGATAAATAAAGATATGATATTCATAATGATTCATGCATCATGTTATGGCAACTTTACATACGGGCTCATTAGGAAAGAGCAGTTTCTGTTTAATCCATCTAATATTGTGCTGGTTGTAATATAAAATGATATATTGCTTGTGTTAGTTGAAAAATACCTGTGATGAAGAACTTTAAAACATGGAGAAAAAAACACGATTGGATTATTTTCCCAAATCATTCAGCCCTAGCAGCTACTCAGTACTCAGTAGTATAAACTTTGAAGTCCCTGTAAAGTGATAAAGAATCTGTATTTATGTTTGTTGAATGAAAGGCAACTGTGCTATGAACTACCAGGCAAAAGTTCAGTCATGAAAAACATCTCTACGTTTATAAAATTTAAGCTTCAAAATCATGAAAAATGAGGAAGTGCAATCTGCTCTAGGATGGTGTGAGTGTGACAGTTGAATGTGCCAAAGCCACGGCCACTCATGAGAAATACAATCCTCTCAAATAAAAAGAAATACTACAACATTAATGGAGGAATCATCAGTCTGCTCGGGTGCAATGTTACAACTCTCTTTTTTAAGCCACCAGACATTTATCATAACAGAACTTTTAGAGCTGAAGTCCCCATGTTGCTCTTCAAGATAAAAGGCTTCAATGATGATTAGCGTTGGAGGTTTTCATTTTGACAGACTTGGCAGGAATAGTTCTTGTCTATCAACAGATACTTGTTACTAACAGACAGGAGGAATTGAACTGTTTTTGTTTGTAGACAGACATCCATATTCTGCTTCTTTTAATTATCCAGGACTAAAGACAGGTGAAATATGGATTAAAACACACCTTCAGCAGGTAAGATGTTTGTTCCTGCTGCATCTGGTTCAAGTCAAAACTAGATGAGCTCTCCAGCATTTAGCCTTCTCCTTGACCTTTAATAGACCTGTATCAGAGCACAGCTGCCTGGCTCTGTGCCAGAGCAGGGAGACAGAAGTCAGGAGTTATGCTGCATTCCATTTACCCCAGAAGTCTGATTTCAGAATTGGGAATGACTGTTTGTGTAGCTTTTGTCACAACCACAACGAGTTGGAAAAACAGTGGATACCATTCTTGTGTTAGCCAGTCATTGTTTTTAGCAACATTGACCAGTTACTAGCTGATTAGCCTTTAAAACAACACATTGCACAGTACTTCATGTATTACAAGACTACACCCTACAGGCAACCACAGGGTAGTGCTGTGTCTACGATTTCTAAAAATGCCCTGAGAAACAGCCAAAGGTTCTGAAAAAGATCAAAATCACAGCTTTTACTACACTTCATGCTTTGTACCACCATGTTGTGTCGTCGAGGTTGGGGTGCTCTGTGAAAGAATGAGTTCACAAGTTGTAAATATGACTTTGGGAGATGTTCCATTTGCCTCTTCCAGTCGGTAGTAGGAAAAACAAATCAGAATATGAGTTATGACAACAAAAGTAATTTGATGTACTACTGTCTGGCACAAATCTCTCCATTCTAATACTTTCAATGACCTGCAGGCCACTAAAACTGATGGATTAAACAATTTATCTGAAAGAGACAAAAACATAGCATCTAGCTGGCTGTTAGCTTTCAGTAAAGGCAGTGACATCAGCTAACAACAGACTATATTTAGATTAACTGCTCTGTGATTTTATATTATTGTAGTGTTAGGTGGCCAGGTTAATTCCCCATAGGGACTGGTGATGTGGTGGGTCCCGCAATTTACCCTGCCCAAATTAAACCAAGCCAGGAAAGAGGTGACCAACTTTCTAATGGTCTAAATCCAAAATTTAGTCACACACAGATCTACAAGTTACAGCAATCTTATTCCAACATCTCTAGTGTGTTAATACACAAATTTTCAACTTCACTTTCAGGGACTTCAAATTAAATGCTTTGTACTAGATTTATACACCAGTGCTTTTGTTTTTACTTGGGTACATTTTTACCAGCATAGTTTTTCCACCTCTGACACAGACACGCATACACTACACTCACATACACTGACAAAGTAGAATGACAAAATGTATCCAGTTGTATCACCATCATTTCTAGTAAATGTCACTTTATATCCCCCTTCTTATAAGTACCTTAAAAGATGTGAAACGCATATTAAAATTTGGCCTGATTGTAACACGTCCTCCTCTCAGCAGGTGGCTTATAAGTGCAGAGGCACCACAAATGTATTCAGACAGATTTCCTTTCCCTGCAGCCTCGCTTGTCTTCTCTTTCTTGCAAGGTGAATGATTACCGCTGAAAGTGGAGATTTATGAAGGGGAGACACAACTGAGGCGGCTTTCCTTGGTTGCCTAATGAATTTTTCATTGTGCACCTTCAAAGCTGCTACTCTCCATATGGTTGTACTGGCTAGACGGAGAACATGTTAGATGACAGCTTAAGGGGTCCCTTCTCCAAATGAATTATGGCTGATTCTTAGGCTTGCACATTTCATTGATCACTTTGACATGTGCTGTGGGTTCAGAGTTTGAAACGAATGTAGTTTAGAGGCTGCAAATCTACTTGGTTTTGACACTTTTCTTTGCAGGATTTGGGGTCATTCCTGTCCTGAATATTGAAAAAAGTGGGTATGCCAGTGTTTGGCAAAGGCTAAAGAGTAGTTTTTGACTAGACAACTGGATTTAAATGCTTGAACATGTTCATTCACACGTGTGCCTATTTATACAGACATTAAAAGCACACTTATCACGTTTTTCTCCTTCGCTTCACTGTAAAATCCCATGAAATGTCCTGTTATCTGTATACAGACTTCATTAACATACACAGTAAGGGAACAATAACAAGTCCAAATGCTACATTTTTGTTTTCTGTATAAAACTGTTTAATGTCCTTCAGTATGTACATATCAAATCTACAAAATATGCACAATGTTAAAATATTATCAGCGATTTACCCCTCACTCAGCTTTGTGTCATAGCCCTTATTATATACAATCCCAGACCATCTTTAACAGGTTTTAAATAGGGTACATACAGGGTACAGCTAGCATCACAACAAAATGACAACCCAATTTACACAACATACTGATATCACAGAGTAAAAAAAATACAGAGCCAATGCATGTTAAAATATTAATCTGTCTATAATTACATTATAATAATGTTTGTGCGAAGCAGTTACCAGTGCAACATAATTAAAGTACAGTACAGTTAGAGACTCACAGCGTCAGGCTGGGGTCGTTTTCTATCCTTGTTCAATCAATTAACAATCCAAGTTGTGATGGACAAACGAGAGAGCACTGATTTACTTCTCTGCCCAAACTTTGACTGATATAAGAGCAAAATGACCCCAGCCTGGATGTATTTGAGGTCAGGCATGTGTGTGCTCATCTGCGTTTGGTAATGAGTAAAATACTTGGGATTAGTCAGAATGCCCCAGATGTCTCCATACGTTAATATTTTCATTTTTCTTTTGGCTCATTACCTCATAGTTCAATAAATAAAGTCACAGACAAATCATCAAAAATTTCAATAAATGTTTATTTTAGTGAGCCCATATTACTTAGAAATAACCTAGTAATTTTATAGTAATAACATAGTAATCATTAAGTAATAAGTATAATTATCTAGTCATTTCTCATGAATACGCTGGTAATTACATAGTGATAACTTGGAATAACCAAGTAATAACTCTAAAATATTGCAATATTAAGGAAGTATTTACTAGGTAATAATTTATTAATTATCAAGTTAATCCTCATATTATTGTGGAAATTCTCTGTAATTAGGTGTATTTTACCCAGTAATCTCCTAGAAGAAAAAGATGATAGTGTCCCTCTTGAATAGAACATAACTCCTGGGATTTCTGAATGCCCTCATTCATAATTTTCTAAAAAAAAAATAAAAAATAAAAAAAAAATCCATAATTCCTAAGTATTTTTTGATGATTTCTGCATATTAGCCCACTTATTCAAATTGAGTCCTTTCCCCATAGTCTCCCATGTAATTTTTCAGTGGTTTCTTGATACATCTCTTCAGAATTTTAAGGTAGTTTTTAAGTAATTTCTGAATACATTTCTTCACAACTCACAAGTTATTTGTAAGTAACTTCTTAATATCAGCATCATAAAGTGAGCCCATCCTCCATGATGTGATTTAGAAAAACTGGCCTTATGCTGTTACATTAAAGGCTTAATGGTAACCCTTTTCTATGCCTCTTACCTCTGTAATGCATTATAACATATTATAACAATGTGTTATAAAGCTCCTACAATGCAATATAACAGTTATAAACACTCATTACTATTTATGTCTCATAACGTAATCATAGCTTATTCAATGCCCGTATCAATAACGACTATAAATATACTTGTAATGTATTATAGTGTGTTTGTTAAAAGTATGAATACATATTTAGAATGCTTAACAGAGTATTTCCACAATATTATAAAGAATTACTTTATGATTAATACGTTCTTACTCAGTAAATACTTTCTTAATATTACTATATTTCTGAGTAACTACTTGTGTTACTAGCTAAGCATAACCTTAATCTTGAGAAATAACTAGATAATTATAATTATTACTCTAAAATTACTTGCAAGGTATCAGGTAATTAGGGCCCACTAAAATAAAGTGTTACCAAATTTTCAAACATTGTAGAAATCACTGTATTTGGTCTAATGGAGCATAAAATGACAAGAGGTTTGACTGCATTTCTGGACTGACTGAAGAGTGACCATGATCATGGAAGTCTTTTATTACATTCAAATTAATCCTTACAACGAAAAATCAGATTCATCTTTCTTAAACAAAAGCAATTCTTGTCAAGGGGTGAGCAGTTCCCCTGGTGTTTTGGCATCATTTTAAAAAGCTTAGAGTCTGAATGGCACTTCTGCTTCTTCTCTGATCATACACACGTTTACACAATTGCCACACTCCTTGCACACACACAAAAACACAAAGACACAAGGTTTATATTAATCCTCCCTAATCTGGGGAATTGCCAGATCCTGAAGGCAACACTGAATATGTGACCCAGTCTTTCTCTCAAAGGTAAATTCATCATAACCTGCTGTAGCTTATATACTCTGATCTTTCTCTGTGTTGTGGACCTCAGGGAAGTTTAGCTGTCCTTCTGTCTGCTTAATCTACTCTCTTATGCTTATGAGCTGCTTGTAATGATGACAAAACACTGACTAAGCCTTGACTTTTAAATTCATTTACTGATCATGGAGGAAGCAGGTAGATGACAGGATTTCAGGTACTTCTGTGACTGAAAATGGTTTATACTGCATGGTTTCACTGCTGCCAGTCAGTGTTAAAGACAGAGGCAACTGTGCAGAAATACTTTCATCAAGCTGACGACTCCACGCAAAGGCACCACTGGATTGAGGAGGAAGAGGCAGAGAAGTTTAAGCCATGTAGACAAGACTGTATAAGATCCAAGGTGTCTCTCTGTAGCCACTAAATGTCCCACACTGGGCGCTACTCTTGAGACAAACATCCAACAGAGATCCAGACAAAGAGCAGGTGGAGGTTAGCTAACACATTAGCAGGGATGATGCAGGTGCGCCAAGAAGGTTCTGACCACATAATTTGCTGCACATTAGGAGAAAGCCACACAGCTCTGACCCCTGCAGTGAGGTTCAGAACATAAGGCTGAGCCAACTCATCTGGCCAGGCAGTCAAGAATCTATCAACAGAACAAAACTGAGTCACGGAGGTGGAGGAAGTCGCACATCAAGCAAGCTGTATGCAAAAATATTCCAGAAGACAGCGCAGAGCACAAATAAGGTGTAGACACAGAAAAAGATCCAAAACAGAGACTGCTCCTGGAGTCTCTGCTCATAGTTTTGTAAGACCACCACACCCAGAGTCAGACCCACCACCACTCCTCCCAGGTGAGCTACAAAGCTGGGATTGGGGCAAGGAGGGAAGGCCGGAGGGTAGAAGCGTAGCCACACCGCCCGACCAAACTCCACGCTCACTGTGTGCGAGAGGAAGAAAAAAAAAAAACAGACGTAAGTACAGATGCAGTTCCAAACAACTAACCCTCAACATAAAAATATCTCTTGTATGTAGTTCAAAAGTTAACTTTGTGGGTTGTTTTTGTTTCTAATGACTATTAGACCATTTAGCCCATGATGAAAATTATAATTTTACAAGATTGGGGAATTGTTGTATTGCAGTAGTGAATATCGTAGTCTCTTAGAATGACTTCCACTAACACACTGACAAATATATTGACATTTTTGTCTTTGACCATAACAATCCTACAGCTCTTGTACTGGAATCATATTACAGAGAGATCTAAGAGAGGGAGAAAGTAAACAAGAGAAATTACAACAGCATATACTGTTTTGATTCTCACATGTGCAACAGACTAGACTTGGACTATTATATAAAAAGTAAACCTTAAAAGTAGTGATCTTCTGGGGCAATGGTAGCCTAGCAGTTGCATCTATGCAGCACAGCCCTTGTACAGAGGCCGTTGTCCTCATAAAGACAGCATGTTATTCCCCACCCTCTCTCCCAGGTTTTTGATGCTACCAGCTGTCCTATCCTGCCAGAATAAAGGCATCAAAACCCCACCAAAAAACCTTATAGAGTGAACTGCTGCTTTAAAACTACAAAGACAGAACAGCAGTTTCAGGTAATAGGGATTGTGACATGGTTTGACTCATCATGTTGTACCAGTGACTTTTAGGACGGTGCTTATCCACTTACCTATTACATCCAGATAACAATAAATTCATCATTTGTAAATACAATCACTGACCACTTCATTAGAAACATCGATGCAATGCAATGCACACCAATAAAAACATCTCTACCATGAACTCTACTTCAATAAATGTATGACTTTGTGAATGACGTTGACACTGTCAAAGAGATGATTCATTCTTCTTTATGTTTATTACTATGATTATAAATATTGCAGTTGTTGTAAGGTGTTCCTAATATTTTGACCTGCTGGTGCATGTGAGTGGGGTTGGCAAAATATCAGACTCCTCAATATGATGCATTTTAAAGTAATACATTTAGTCTGATGAAGTGGCCAGGGAGAGTACAAACTAGCTGCTGTTTTTCATTTATTAATTTAAAAAAAAGGGAAAAACGTTAGCTGATATATCAGTTACTGGAATTTTTTATTCGGTCGGGCCGTATAAACTGCATTAGTAACTTTGCAAAGGCTTTTCTGTTTGTTATGTTTTTTCTGTTCTTCAATTTGTTTTTTTTTGGAAGATCTGAAATTCCTGGCTCAAATCCACACCTTCTGAACAATATGAGTCAAGACCTACACACCATCTTGTGGCTGAGACACAATTGAAATCTGACTCAGCAGCCAAATTTTTTAAAATTAAACATAACTGGGGAGTTTCTCACCATACATTTTAGTCCTGCTTTACTTGCCTTTACAGAGAGGGACCACTTGAAACAGACAAGGGAAACAGAAGCTTTGTTATATAGGGATATAAAACTTTATATTCAGCAGCATTTAATTATTGTTAAGGATGCCTTTTTAAGGCATACTGGACACAACCAATTTATCTGCTCCTTAGCCGACAAGAATTGACTAAACTTTCTGACCCGCTGCATTACTTTTTTGTTGTCATATGCTGAAAGAATTTATATTCTAATGTTTAGAATAAAATAGTTTACCTGACGAGGAGCCTCTGCTGTAAGACTAAATTTTAATACGGTGAAACAAAAGCACAACAAAAGTATCCTTTATTTCTAGCGATGAAACAGAGGTGTGAAGTATGGGGGAAACTTTTATTGAGACTTACTGCAAACCAGGGCCATGGCCATCCGAAATAACTTGAACTGACACTTCATTCCTGACCAATTCTGCAGAGAAATAGAAAGAAAAGATAGAGCATTTAAAATCATTCTCATAATAAAGACAGAACAAACAGCGCTAAAAGTTCAAATTCCCCTTTCAGAGAAGGAATGCCATGCAGTCTCTCAATCTTGTCTCGATTCACGTCAGTTTTGAAAGCCCCAGAGACTCTCTGACCCTCAGTCTGTTCTTAATGTGTTAGATAATATAATCTAAGCTGAGAGGAGGGGAAACTCCTCCATCCTGACCCCTAGAATGTTTGAATTAAACTTAATAGAGGTTCACTTAGGTATTTTTTAGCTTAATGTGTCTGTTTTGACCCACAGGACAGGGGGATTGAGCAGAGCAGACATAGATGCCAGAGTGCAGAGAGGTAGGATAACATACACGCTCAGACATTTTGTGATCTTTTGGGAAAAAAAACAAATACTGATGGAGATGTGAGGAATGTATGGCATCTGAAGATAAACTGCACCTGCTGGGCCCCAGAAAACAGGCTGCTTTGATGGTGAGGCAATGCTCTGTGGTGACAGGATGAATGAGTGATTTGATAATCATCTACCCACACACATACATACAAAAACCTACCATAACGACATTGGCCAGATGAGCAGAGACCAGAGCGTATACTCCACCAGATGACCCCACCACTGGAGCTGTCATGTCGGTAACAGACACAGCCAGAGACCCTGCGGGATGAAGAAAAACACATTTAGTAAAAAGAAAAAAGCTAAATATATTTGGACTATCCTGCATGCAAGAGAAAAGCTGCAAGACACCCAAGAAGATGAACAATCATCAAAGATTTCTTGGTTAAGTCATGACATTGAACTTCCCCCTGGACCAAAAAACTAGAGATGCACCAATTCCACAACACTGGTAACAGTTCATATCATTGAACTGATATGAACTGATATTATTTTAAGTCACAATTTAGTCATTTCAACCCTTCATAATTTTAGTCTAGCTGTAGTCCATAAAAGGACCTTATATTTCAGTCTTTACTTTTAGTCCAACCATTTATTCTCTTGCCCAAAAGCTGGTACCAAATCTTGGTAGTGTGTAGTGTGCACCCTGCAAAACCTGGGGTCCCTGCTTTCTACAGCTGAGAGGCAGAAGAGCTACAGATGCATTGTATTTTGACAGATTTACCCAGTGGTGGTGAATCTAAAAGTGGAGAAACATTACGGATTTTGAATGTCTGATGAAAACTAAAGTACATTTTAGTCTCTTTTCAGTCATCTTGGCAAAAAATAAACTTACTTATTGTCAGTTTTTGTCATCAAAGATCTATTTTTGGCTAGTCTTAGTCTAGTTTATGTCATGGAAAAAAGTGTTTCGATGAACATTAATTGTCATAATTTTAGTTGACGAAATTACCACTGCTTTGTTGATTATAAATCTGCAGATTGGTAATGAAAAAGCAGAGCACAGTGGATGTATCCGAGCTGTGTGCCAAGAAAGCTGACTACTGCTGAAAACAACACAGAGAAGTGTAAGACAATTTAGCTGTAAAATTAAAAAAATAAACCTTATGATTGGTGATTATTCTCTCAGGTCCTTCTCTACAATCAGACCATACAATATGATCAAAAGCTCCATAACAGCTACTCAAAAAACTGCATCAAGAAAATGTTTGTCAGAGATTATTGATTGGCCTGCGTTACAGTAAATGGGCTTATTTATATGCTAATATAACTGGCTACTTATATGTGTACTTTAGACATAAATTAAACAGTTTTTAAAAAAAAAATTCTAACATTTCAATCTTGATTGTGAGCTCTTGCACAGCAGTTCCGAGGATTTTGTCTCTGAGGATCACATGGACAGACACTGTGATGAACTGGATGATTCCAAAAGTTTTCTGTAAAATCTGCACCATCTGTACACAGAAAACATCCATTATGAATGTAATAGAGGCATCTTTGCTTCCTGTTACTTAATATTGTATGTTTTCAGAAAAAAAGGCCTTCATTTAAAGAGGCTTGCTCTTCCTGTTTAATCACACACTGTTAATTTAGTAAATAAGTGCATATTCTGTTGCTACAAATGAGAATGGCTCTCCTTGGCCCTTTGGTACTCATTCATAACACGCACAAAAGATCCAATCAAGCTTTTCTGTGTATTTCTAAAGCAGTGAAAAGTTTAAAAATGAATGCACAGAGACAAAAGACCTAGAGGAAATGTGACCTCGCAGCAGAGTAAAAGGGGCTGCAAGGAACAAAAAGGTTATTATTTAAGTATAAAAACAAACTCTTTTCTCTCACATTTCAAATTTTCTTTCAATCATTCTCTCTGGTTCTCTCTTTGTCTCCTTTGTGCAATGTTTGCTCTTATCGACACTGTTCATTTTGTCCTCTTGTTCAATCATTACACAAACCTACACAAACCACTAATTATACAGGACACAATTACTGCACATGAGAGCAGAGAAGATCTTTATAAATAGCATTACAATTTCTTTTATGTTCAACTACTTGCACTCTGTTTTCGAGTCAAGTATAAATCATGTTCATTTGAATATCATTAATGCATGTATTCATATTTGCTTTATTTGAATCTATATATAGGTATGCTTTCTCCTTCAATCTGCCAGTCGGCTCTGTCTCAGCACCATTTACAGCCAATAAATCTGCGGTACATATTGGAAGTATATATCATCCAGCTCAATATCGGTAAAATATACAAGATATAATATACAAAATCCAATCAAGTATAGGTGGTTGCCTATATGCCACACACCCAAGAGGCCACACCTGTGAGCCCTGAACATTTTGAGGGCCTAAACATGAAAACGACTACCAGACTACTTCGTCCACTTCCTTGATCCTCTCTCAGCTACACTTGACTCAACCTCTCTTTGCACAGGAATCACCCGGTGTTCTTTACAATAAAAAAAGGTGCATATAAATCAGTGAAATCAGGAAATAATGACATTGGTAAATATAAAACCCTAATTATAAATGCTGTAAAGCAACTAAATCTAGTCCTCCAGGTCTGCAGAGGCATTCTTGGGCGGTGGAATAAGCAAGAGAGAGAAAGAGCGTGAGATTTACAGCAAGATGAACCTGGATTCTGACACTGGGAATGGAAAACAGTCAGACTGTGATAGCGAGAAAGAGGGATATGTTATCATCTGTTCTCTCCCAATATATAAAATCCATCCACGAAAAATGAAACGTTGTTTTACTGTATAGTAAATACACCTTATGGAGTTTAGTTTTAATAAAGAGACGCCTCGATTAAAAAAAGGCATGTAAGCAACAGAGGTGGGCTCTGTTGGATTGCCATTTGGACAAATCCAGTGGGGCCGTGCCGTTAGATGGGGCTCTACCTCCAAGTTGCTCCATGCCAAGTTGTCTTACACCCAGTCCCAAAATTTAGGCTGGCTTCCTACTGTAGCTGTGATTTTAACCTAATGTCAAACTAGACACCTTTCAGCAATAGAAAACTGTTCCACAGAGTACCTCTATGGACCGGGAGGACTTAGGTATTTGTAGCGTTTCTCAAAAATGCAGTTGCTTTTGAGTTTACACATTGTTTGACTTTGCAGTCATTTTGGCTTTTTGGTGTTTTGTCTATTTGCAGTGCATTGTCACATTTGTTTTGGCATTTGCATGTGCTTTTTAATTTGCAGTGTTGCTGAATATCCTGAGCTTTTGTCTGAAGATAAGTTGTTTAGGCTGCTGCAGATTGTCTGTCCTTATCTGCCACTATAATCACACTATGTACTGAATGTGGCGACAGATCACAGAGAGGGCGCTGGAGTTCATAGAATAACAAATCTCAGGATAAACTAACATTTTAGTCATGGTGCTATTTAAGGGAGAGGACACAGAATGGAGTTCGGAAAAAGAACAGACAGGTTCTCTGCTCTGACACAAGCATGAAAAAATACTATGCAACATTCATATGAGCACAAAGTGACTAAAACATGTGGTTTACTACATATGCATCACATGTCTATCCAAATATGATACAAAAAAAAAGAAACTGAATTCCCCTGATGCCTGCATCCGTAGAGCAGCCTCATTCTGTCACTATCTGCTTTCATGTTACGCATGAACTGGGATATTACTTTGGATTATTGTGGGAAAAAATGAAAACTGAGAGAGAATAGTACTGTAGAGAAAACATATTCACCTTTGCATTTGAAAAAAAAAACAAATAAAATAACTGCAATTAGATAACGCAATTAAACTCTAAATTGCATAAACTTAACGTACTTTACATAAACAGTGACAGCTTTCCTTGTTTGCTGACCGCTAAGGTCAGCCCTATGGATGCCTCTGTCTGTGTCTGAGTGAGTAAGTAAGTAAGTAACTGTTTGAGTGAGTGATGCTAATTTATAAGCCATAGAATAGAGTTATATTTGCTTGTACTGAATGCTGTCAGTAATGGCTGCCTCCACTGTTTTCACTAGAGCCATACATACATGGGCCTTTTCATTACATGGTGCTGCTCGGCTTGACTCGGCACAGCAGCCCAGCATAGCAGGGGATTTGCTTTTCCACCACAACCGAGCTACCCATTTGAGGGCACGTCTAGAGCTGATGACGCAGTGTGTCTGACAGCGCTTCAAGCTGCTCTTTTTACATTCTCTCTCTCCCTCTCTCTCCCCTTCTCTCCTTCTATTGGTGATCAGTAAACAAACAATAATTCACGCTTATCATCAAAGGAGAGGATTTCCCTGCATATATGCACTGCACCTATGTGGAGAGCTTGTCCCGTATTGTCCAGCATTAGCTGTTAGCCTGGATGTTGCAGTAGGACCACTGCAGTTTACTCTGAACTGGGCCACTGTTCTTGTTAAAACCAGAGCAGATAGCTTGTCTTGTGCAAAGGAGAGTTTTTCTGCCCGTAGTGTTATATATCCTACTCTAGCTGTAGTCACTGCTCGACTTAACTGTGCATGTAAACGCACTGACTTTTGCTCTAATATAGGACAGACCTCCTGTGCCACTCATCTCAGCGAGACTACAGACTTCCATCAGCTCAGTGTGATCATCATGAACCACGAAGACGTGCATAATAATCTCAGGGACTCAAAAGTCGTAAATATGATACATTTCTCCTAAAGGCACATATTTTATTTAGTCTTGTTATATATTTGATATATTTTACATTTAAAAATCATAAAATGCTATAAATTTCTGCGCTGCTTTTTATCTTGCATCATTTTGTTTGGCTTTCCTCTCCTTTTTATTTCATGTGTAATACACCACAGATAAAGGCTGTAGACCCATCTCAGGAAGTTCTTAAGAACAGCAGATCAAACAGACTGTAACTTGCATGTTAGTTCACAATGACTTTTTCTGTTGAATAAAACCTGCACTGTACCATGACCCCGTTATTCAAACTCTGACCTCTGTGAACGGTTACACCCCTAATAACACTTAAAGTGACATTTAAAGAACTGCAAATGGCATTAAATATGAATCTCTTCTTAGTTTTATGTGTGGCTGTGTCTGGTGTGTGAACTTATCTAAATAACTCTGAAATTAAAAATTGATTTGTTGTCTTATTTCTCTGTAGTGGCTTTTGTTTCCTTATTACTCTTATCTTTCTCCACACTCACTCCTTTCAAGGTCACTCATGCTTACTTCTTTCAGAGCCACAAACAGTACAAAAATAATACACCAAAAAACAACTATGTTCCTCTACAGTCACTCACTTAATGATTTCAGCCAAATACTTAAGCAAAATACTTTACTTACTGTCTCTTAGTCCCAAATATGGAAGCTCTAGAGTACGACAGCACACTCACAGAGTGAAATGCAAGAAAAAATTGAAATAAAATTACTGTCAAAAAATTCAGATGATTTTGATCAACTGATCAGAAGGGAAAAAAAAGATTTAAAAAAGTCTGTTGATTAACTGTGCACTGATTTCATCAAACAACCATTCATAGGACCTTTGGAAATTTGATAAGAACACTTCTGAAAAACCCTTAGCCCTTGTTTTTTATTCTTTTATCCATTTGAAAGATCAACATAATCTGAGATTAATTAGTGTGCAACCTGCCCTCAGTTTCTCCTCTTTGCCTGTCTGCATCTACCAAGATTCAAATCTACATCCTCTGTGAAAATTTTCTAACACAGCTAATGTAGCTAAGCCTAAAGATAACAAAGCCACATTTGTTAGTAAACTACATAGTAAAATCTAAAGCAAACAAAGGAATGTTAGCTACATTAGATTATGCTACATTTGCAAAAGTTAAATCCATTTAAGAAGTAGATATGTAGACAGTTGCTTGTTTTAGCTTTGTAGCTCTAGGTAAAGCTAACGTAGCTATATTGGCTAAGGTAGTTATGTTGATGAAGTAGCTAGTGCAGCTATGTTAGCTGTAGCTTAAGCTAATAAAGCTAAAACAGGCCACCATCATGTAACAACTTAGTTCTAAGACAGGTCTACATATATTTTAATCCTGGAATAGACCTCAGATATTTTTTCTGTTTTATTATTGCAATGTTGCCTCATCTGTAATGTTTGCAATGTGGTTATTTTTTTAATTTAACTGTGTGACTTTGATGATGGATGAAGCTGAATAAAAAGAACATTACCTGCACTGACAAAAGAAGTCACGTCTCTTCTGACAGATGCCGCATTATCACTGTGGGCGTCTGACATTTTCTCTGCAATTAATAAGGACTTAATAATTACATAGCCTGGAGCTGATTACCTAACATTTTAGTTGACAACACCATCAAACAGTCAACTACACTACCAAAATTCGACAGATATACTTGTGGCATGAGCATGTTTCATTACAGTTTGCACACGCATGCGCAGCACTGTAGTCACAGCAGCAGACTGTTTTACGGCATTGTTGACAGAAGCAATAAAGCACCGCTGGAAACACAATGAATGGCCTCCACTCTCCTTTTACTAGAAAGTGTAGATAAGTTAACACACTTCGCAATACTGTTCAAAATTCTGAAGCAAATTCTTCGTACAAATAGTCATCACTTGAAGATGGAACTAACACCCTCAATAATAAAAGTGCAGGGTAATACATGGATCAATATCCACACCCTTGGTTACAGCCCTTGAAGCTCTCTCTGTTATTTCCTTCCTCACTCACAAACACCTGGTTTAGGACACAATGGCCTCTGAAGTTTCAGGAGGGTGTCTGGGCGGGGTGACCTCCATCCCTGTAATTAACTCAGTTCAATAACATTATTTTAGTTTGGATGTGAGCCTGCGCTCACACAAGCAAACAAGGACGGACACAGTCCCTCAGGAGGTGTGCAGTTTTTAGAGCGGAGAGTGACGTCTCATTTATCTTGGCTGTTCTTCCAGAGGAGGAAGAGGGGACATGAGGGGGAATGATAATGTTCATCATCAGTGGTAATGAAAAGAGTCAACAGTTTGGTGGCGTAACCAGTGGAATAAATCTACAGAGCATTTGGAGTCTTATGTATTCAAAGAGTGTGTTCCTTGTGTGTGACTCTCCTTTATTATTTTTTTCTTTTTATTGCCACATATCTCTGTTTTCAGCCTGATCCTCCGTTGTTGTGCACCTCTTCCTGCACCTGTCCTACCCTCTTTGTGCAGACAGACCCCTCTTTACATGTCTGATGACCACAAATGAGTTGCTGTGTTTACATTCATCAAGTCCATTGTGTCCATTAAAGAATCAGGGTGTGTGTCAGTCCTGAAGGGCCATCGACCTCTCTCTGAGTCATTACTTGATCTTTGAACTCTGCTTTGACCCCTGTGTGTGCCAGCTGAGTCCTTCCCTGTTCACTCCTGCTTTTGTGTTTTACAATCTGCCAGAATGACTGTGGATATAACTGTGGTACAATCTGATTATAGAATTAAAATAACTTCTTGCTTTATCAAAAAATAGCAAAAAAGGGGAAAACAAGATAATTTCATAATAATCTAAGTTTATTTGATCTTATTTTTAAAACAGACTAAATGCCAGGCCTCCTGTGCTAACATTCTGATATTATGTTTGAGAAAGTTTTCATCACATCCAGGTGCCCAGGTGTCTTACTTTGACATTAAATTGGGAGATAAATATTATAATGAGTTTTTACTGGCAGATGTTCGTCCTTCTGTACTTGTAACTCCCTTAGCATTTTTAATCCCAATAAAAGTACAAACTAAATATCAACAAAATATTGGTAGGACAATGTATTGTCCTGACTTGTGTGATGCAGTGATTGATATTTCCTTTTTAAAAATAGTATTCTGAACAGATTTCCCTGTTGATTTTGGCTCCCCATGACCAACATCATGACTCCTTGCAGTAGTGCTTCTAAAACACAGAAGTAACAGCAATACAAAGGGATAGAAGACGAAGAGCTCATGATGATGGTGAGTATATGCAATTAATTCCATCAATTCAGAATGATCGTATCATTACAGACCACATGGAATTACAATAATTGTATCTGTCATATTGATTCATTCTGTATCATATAGAATTGTATTCTTCGCATTATATTTGATTCTATTATGTAACCCCATTAATCCTGAGAAAATCCATTAAAATGTTTAACATTTAAAACTGGTTGTAGATAGTGATATATGAGTTTGAATACAATAAAGCGTATTGTAACATCTGCTACAGTCTTTTATCGTCTCGTATGGTTTCATGTCATTTCATCTAGTATCCAATCCTATCCCATCGCACTCTCACATATTGTATTGTGAGTTATCCTAAAATACTAAAATAATCCTAAAAAGACCAATTACAATGCTTTAAATTTGGCGCAGAAACTGACAGATGAGTGTAATTGCAATAAAATGTATTGTATGGTTTGGTATTGTATTGGCTTGTCTTGTCTCAGATTGTATTGCATTATATATTATCATCTCAAATCATTTTTATCCCACTATTGTATCTTATCGTACTGTCTCATCTCATCTCATCTTGTTTTGTCTCATCTTGTGTCATGTAGTATCATATCCTATTGTTTTTCAGCATATCATCAGTTACCCTTAAAATCCTAAAAAGACCCTTTAAATTCTTTAAATTTAAAGTTACTAGCTACTCTGACTTTTTACTTTGTTACATTTTTAATGCTGGGAAATAATGATGTATATAACTTTGGTATGCTAAAGTTTACTTGAACTAGATATACAACCCTTTAAAATGTTAAGGAATACTGGTCATCAAACTTTCAAGCATTTTCCTCATTCAACCCTCAGCACAAGTATAACACATCTGGGAGGAAATAAAACACATGCTTTGTTCTCCCTCATCAACCAGTCAAAGTAGCTGTGTGCAAAGATGCACCAGCGCACATAGAGACTAAGCCTCTTTGCAGTCATTTAGGTTAAAACAGCCCCCTTTGTGTGTAAACCACCCTCACTGCAATACGCATCTAATTCACAAATATTGGTGCTAAAGCTGGAGAAAGAGTGAAACACAGAATGTGAAACTGATAAATTCAGCCTGCTATGGGCTAGAAGAGATTACTGTAGCCGCCATGCATTACTGATGATACTAATAATATATGAGTGTAAATTCAATCAGATGCATTATATTTTAAGGAAGAATAACATTTCCTTTTAAAATTACATTTTTCTGTTGCATTTACAATGACAGTAATAAAACAATACATCCAGCCGTTGGTCAAAAATGTCACAAATGATAACAAGTGCAGCCCTTGATAAATAAGTGCGAACTGTATAATGATAAGTAATCATCATCTCTTCATATTCACACATGGTATGATGTTAAAAATGATGAAGATTCCAGTCCAGTAAGACGCAAAAAAATCTAAACACCACAGCCAACGCAGCCAGATTGTGCTTCCCCTCCTCAGCTGCGGGTCGATATCTAATTAAAAAGCAGCTTTGTGTGTGTGTGACTACATAAGTGTGTGTGATTTATGGTGCATTTCCTTCTCATGTCACTATGGTGTTAAGGCTACAGGCCAACGCAGCTGGTATCCCCAGGGTGTGTGTGTCACTCACCCCTACATACACAAACGTATAAAAGGCAAAGAAAGAACAAACAGATATGATAACAATCACCATGATTCATATCTCTCTGCTTTCATCAGCAAAAGACACACATTACGCAAACAAACACAACACCCTTGCTGCCACAAGACATCAAGTTTCCATCCCCAAGTTTTTTTAACTTTCATCTTAAAAAGAGGCCAAGTAATTCCTTTTCAGTCCCCTCATCACTTGAAGTGTCATCTCTCAAATGTTTTGTTTTGCAGAAGTAAAATATGCAGTGGCAGTGCAGAATTTTGTGTAATTTTTTGTCCTGATTCAGTAAAGAAGAACACACAAACACTCTCAGAAAGTGCAGGTTCAAGAGTTAAAATCACCCCAGTGCCTGAGGTTGATGGGGACGTGGGAAGAGAGCAGTGACATTTTGTTCAAAGCTGTGTCTGATTTTTCTATAACTTGGTTTCTCATAAATCTAAACTCCTCTCCTCTTCCGTGCATTCTCAAGGCTCCTCATATTATGACCCCAACTCCCACCTAAACAGTACTCTCAGCTTTGTTAACACTTATGAATTCCTCCTCTTCTTTCCTCATTCACCCCCCCTCCTTTTCTTCTTAGAGCTATATATGTGTTCGTCTGATGGAGCTCCATTTGGGATGATTCTCTCTGCTCAACTCTTTTGTATGTAACCACAGGGGGATGTGGGGGCTTAGATGAGGCACTGACGACCCCCAACATCCCACCAGGTCTGATAGGAGGGCACAAACACAAGGCCATCTGTCTTCAACATACGCTGAACTTTCTCATTGACTAGTACCCGCCAACACACTAAGTGGAGCCCAGGAGGGCGCTGAATGCATGAAAAACACACAACAAGCAGATGGAACAACGGTAGAGCTGATAGGAAAAACCATACAGCGTCTGTGGAATAAAGTGAATGTGTGTATTTGAAGGAGGTAAGTGTATGCAGGGATGGAAAGTTGTTGCTGCATGTATGTAAGTGTATGAATGAGAGAGAGGCCACACACCCACCTGCCAGCACACCACACACATAGACCAGGCCGATCCTCAGGGCCCCGTGGACCATCTCTAGAGGGACTCCCACCAGCAGCTGCATGGCCATGTTTAGGCTCAGGTGTTCAATCCTGTAAAGCACACAAGGTCACAGAGGAGTCGAACCCTTTTAGCAATAGCAATTTTATTTATAAAGAACATTTCATTGAAGAGATGCACTTACTGTTTCACCTTGCATTCACATTTGTGTCATGAGCCTTATTGTAAACAAACTTGCCTGCAAGTGGTGTGTGTGTAAGTGATGCTAATGTAAAACAGCTGGAGGAGCATTATGCAACTTCTAAGTTAATTTGTAACAGGTCAGTTACATTATTGGGTATAAAAGGAGGTAGTCTCTCAGATGTAAAGATGAGCAGATGCTGACTAATCTCCTACAAACAGTGTCTAAAAATTGTGAAACAATTTCAGAAAAATGTTCGTCAAAGTAAAATTGTGAAGATTTTGAATATCCTACAATCTAGAGAACATAATATCAAAAGATTAGTGTTATGCACCCATCTAGGGGGAAGGTACAGAATATAATATATTTAGAAAAACAGAATGTTTGTTCCCAGTCCCCAAACTAAAAGTCAGAATCAAGGTACAAAGTTAACAAAATTTATTTACAATCATTCAAATTAAACCGAACACTTTCAATGAACTCAAACAAAAAGACTGGATTCAAACTAAGGAGGCGATCTAGCACTCAAAAGTTAAATTAATCCAAAAACACAATTACCAGAAAAAGACTAACTAAGACTACACAAACAAAATCAAAGCTATGGTTTCACTATACTAAAGTACTAACAGAACACAGTTATCACTAATTTGATATTTTTGAGGCTGGGAGCAAACAAAGGTGCTGCTGTCAGTGAGGTCCACTGTCAACCATAGGCCACCTTATTTTGAAGGAGGGGAAGGCCAATCGGCACTGTGTGTCCCTGCCAGCCCCGACCCTAATGGCCAATCACTAGTACCACCTGGAGACACGTCAAAGATCCACTCACATGACAGACCGCACACTCACAAACACATGGGACGAGCAGAGGGCTCACTTTCACAAAATAAAAAAACACAGCAATACAACAGTTCATTACGGCCACAGCCATAACAATTAGAAATCTCAGAGCCCAAGGGACAAGACCAAAGGTCAGTATTAGATGGTAATGATCTTAGGTCCTCAGTAGGGATGAGTATCAAAATTGGGTATTGACATGGTAAACCAGACTGAATCACAACACAAATGGGGATACTTCATTTCAATATCAGAAAAAAAATGATACCCAACCCTAGACCTCAGGCAGCATTGCATTAAAAACAGGAATGATTCTGTACTGGAAATTACTGTATGGGCTCAGGAACACCTCCAGAAATGTCTGTCAAAACAGTTGACTGTGCAATCCACAAATTCAAGTAAAAGCTGTATCATGCAAAGAAGCCATATGTGAAGACAATCCAGAAATGTACTGAGGCAAATGGAAAACTGTTCTGTGGCCAGATTAATCCAAATTTGAAGTTCTTGTCGGAAACAACAGGCATTGTGTCCTGTGGAGTAAAGAGAAGAGGGACCATCCAGCTCAGAGTTCAAAAGCCAGCATTTTTGATGTTATCGGGTTGCATTAGTGCCTATGGTGTGGGCAGCTTACACATCTAGAAAAAAACATCAATGTTGAAAAGGATGTAGAGGTTTTAGAGCAACATACCATTGTCCCATCCAAACAACGTCTCTTTCAGAAAAGGCCTTGCAAATTTCAGCACGACAATTGTAAACCACATACACTTACACTTATTGCCAAAAGTATTCACTCACCCATCCAAACAATTAAAATCAGGTGTTCCAATCACTTCCATGGCCACAGGTGTATAAAATCAAGCACCTCGGCATGCAGACTGTTTCTACAAATGTGAAAGAATGGGTGCTCAGTGAATTCCAGCGTGGTACTGTGATAGGATGCCACCTGTGCAACAAGTCCAGTCATGAAATTTCCTCGCTCCTAAATATTCCACAGTCAACTGTCAGTGGTATTATAACAAAGTGGAAGCAATTGGGAACAACAGCAACTCAGCCACAAAGTGGTAGGCCACGTCAAATGATGGAGTGGGGTTAGCGGATGCTGAGGAGAATAGTGCGCAGAGGATGCAACTTTCCGTAGTCAATCGCTACAGACCTCCAAGCTTCATGTGGCCTTCAGATTACCTCAAGAACAACACATGGAGCGCTTCATGGAATGGGTTTCCATGGCTGGGCAGCTGCATCCAAGCCATATATCACCAAGTGCAATGCAAAGCGTCAGATGCAGTGGTCTAAAGCACGCCACCACTGGACTCTAGAGGAGCGGAGACGTGTTCTGTGGAGTGACGAATCGTACTTCTTCATCTGGCAATCTGATGGATGAGTCTGGGTTTGCTATTAGACTTGCAAATCATTGCATGCTTTTCAATGTAATTTTTACACAGTGCTCCAACTTTTTTGAAATTGGAGTTGTATTTTTCATGTAGAGCTGTAATAAGAAGATGCTTCAAAATAATAAACTGCTACAAATGCAAAGATGTGATAATAAACTCTATTTGGCCAACATTTTCTCCCGTGGGTTAAATTCAGGGTGATTGGCAGGAAAAACATTTAGCACTGACACCAGACTGTGATAAATCAGAAACAGTGACAAAATCATAATCTGAGTTTATGTTTAGAGGGATGGAAGTTTACTTTTATTCAGTGAAGAGTGAATTCAAGGGAATGTATTCAGGATATCTGTTACTATCATGACATGACCACACACAAAGAGAAAGGAAGGAAGCCCCAGCTGGCTGACGCTTGGTAAACAAAAAAAAACAAACAAATCTTTTGACAGAATAAAAGAGCACAGTGAGGGACACGGTTAAGGTAATAGTCGATTTGGATTAGGTGTAGTTATTGCTTTTTCTCTTGAACAAAATAACTACATGTCACAGATTTTGAAAGGGATAACACTCAGATCAGTGGGTTTTATTATAAAACGTCATCACCTGCCTGTTTCCTTTAAGCCCACATTATTATGCTTAATCACGAAGACACTCACAATGAACATCTGCTCCTTCATCAAACTACACTGCCACAGCTATCGACAGATTATCATCAACACACTCCAGTGCACTCCAACATTACATATGAACACAGACAAAGATACACATACATTTGCACACAGAGACACAATTGAACATAATCACAGGGATGCATAAAGTTAAAAAAAAGAGAACAAAAAGACGTACTGCTTCTGCAAATTTGCCCAAACCACATGTGTGTTTAATTGTGATGAATATTTAAAAAGGGAAATCCTTTTCACACACACACACACAGAAAAAACACATATCTACACAAAAACACACACTCAGTGTGCCCTTCATGGCTATTAAATCCCCCCAGCCAAACCTCAGTCAGCAGCACACACACATTCGATGTCACAGCAGAATCCAAAAGGACAGCGGCAAGCATAATCCGGCCTTGCTGCCCTCTCTGTTTCTCTCTCCCTTATCATTGTCTCTCGCCTCAATCACTCCCACTTCCTGTGTTACATCTGTCTAAATCATCTTATCATCATATGTTTGAGACATTGACTTGATTTTCATCTTCTGCTTCAAAAATAAACAAACAAACAAACAAGCACACATGAATGCACAAGTCCTCTACCACAGACAGGAAAAACAAGACAAGGCCAATAATCTATTTAGTTTGATAGCCCAGCCACCTCCACCATAATGCCGACAGAGAGGATTGTTCCAGTGATCAGAGACGCAGCACAGAGATATTGATTAGCTGGAAGAGGCCTGTCCAAACACAGAAGGACAATTCACTCTAGATAACAGTGGCTATCTATTTCTATACTGCTAATGAGGCTGTGAGGGCCGGCCTACACTGTCAGGCAGATCTGTGGAGACTCATGAGAGGTCCTATTGTGCTCAAATGGCAGCAGTCTTTTAGTGTGTTCAACAAAAGAACTGTTCTTTTTTCATCAGTGGTTTGTCAAACTTGATAATAAGCTCAATTTGAGAACAATTTTAACTCTGAACTCACTGAAACATTTTTTTTGTCTCTGTAGCAGACTTATGAAGGAAAAGCCCTCAACTTCAAAAGCAAGTATCAGCATACTTGCAAACTTGCAGACGCTACCCTAACAGTGTCATGTATCACTGTAGGAAAAGACGCTTTCCTTGTTAATGAGATGTGGACAAAAGAAGGAAAAAAAAATAATGCCACTGGAAAGAAATCTCCTGCAGTGAAATCATTAGAGTCGAGTTTAATCTTGCCAGAAGCTAATCTCACTGAAGTTTTCACAGCTGCTGGGGACACAGCTTGTGTGTTTGTGAGTGCGTGACACAATATGAGAGAGAAAGGAAAAGAAAAAAAAAAATATATATATATTTATATATAGAGAGAGAGAGCAATAGCTTCTGCATAAATGTACTACTGAGGGATGTTTTGGAGCCACTATTTACACTGCAATTTCGTGTTGAGAATTGGGAAGGTTTAATTCAACTGAGCTTTTGATGGGATTACATGGGTTCTACATGTGCATCACAAAGTATGTCTGGGCATTTGAGTAACAGGCACAGCGTTTGTGGAGGATCAGGAAAAACTGAATGACCTGAATTGTTAAATAACTTTTGGTGGGAGACTAAATTTCCCTCAATCACAAAAGTGAACTCAAATACATTTTAAAGGCGACTTTTCATACCCCTTTTCTGCTTTAACACAGCCCCCTGTGGTCTAAATCAAACATCTGTGCTCTGCTTTGGTTAAAATATTACATAAGCCAAGCACCAAGGAGGTTGTTAACCCAGTATAAAGCAGCTCTAAATGCTCAGTTTTGCTGAGGTACAACTAGGTGTTTCCATGACTGTGTTTGGAGATACCAATAAGGTGAAGGTTTATTATTATAAGAACACCAATCGTGATGTCACTGTGAGTGCAGATTCTGTACAGACAATCAGATTTTATGTATTCAGACATAAGTCGACCAGGAACAATGGACAAGGTTGGCTTATTTCATACTTTGGGGGTCGACTGATACTCCAAACAAACAAATAAACAGATGCATCTCAAAAAACTAGAATATTATATAAATGTTTTTAATGTGATTTGCTTCAAAAGGTTAGATTTTTATTAATTCTAGATTCATCTCATACAAAGTGAAATATTTACTTTGGTTTTGTTTAAATCTTGATGATTACAGCTTACAGCTAATGAAAATCAAAAAATCCTCTCTCTCAAAATATCAGAATATTGTGGAAAAGTCCAATTTGCAAAAGTTTCCTTTGCCTTTATTTTCACTCTGGCTCAGTACACACAACCGCAATCATGGAGAAGACTGCTGACTTGACAAATGACCAGAGGACAGTCACTGATATTCTTTACAAGGAGGGTAAGCCACATAAGGTCACTGCTGACAGGGCAGGCTGTTCTCAGAGGCTGTATCAATACATATTCATAGAAAGTTTACAGGAAGGGAAAAGTGTGGTAAGAAAAGGACCACACGCAACAGAGATAAGGGTAGCCTTCAGAGGACTGTCAAACAAAGCAGATTCAGAAACTTATTGGAACTTCATAAGGAGCAGACTGAGGCTGGAGTCAATGGATAAAGACCCACCACACACAGACGGGTCCAGGAGATGGGCTACAAGTGTGGTGTTAGTGTCAAGCCACTCCTGAACAACTGACAGCGTTATAAGCTTCTCACCTGGGCTAAGGAGAAAAAGAACTGGACCGTTGCTCAGTGGTACAAAATCCTTTTCAGGTGGAAGTAAATTTTGTATTTCATTTGGAGATCAAGGTCCCAGAGTCTGGAGGAAGATCAGAGAGGCACAGAATCCAAGATACCTGAAGTCCAATGTTTTTAGTAGTCACAGTCAGTGATGGTTTTAGGGGCCATGTCATCTGCTGCTGTTGGTCCACTGTACTTGATCAAGTTAATGTCTGTGATTAATCCGGAGAGCTTAACGTGCAAAAAAAATAATAATACAATTTAATCATATGACGAAGTTTGACCACAGCTGCCTCCCGTAGTCCTCCTGCGCAGATGTTTACATCCCTAGGGGGAAAAGGTTAAAGGTGGGTCAAATGCAGCCAGCAGTGATGAGTGAGGAGACAGACCCAGGTATGCTTCACGGCAAATTTCAATGTAAAAAGCTGCCTAATGGAAGTCTGGATGAAACAAAAAATGTGTGTACATACTGCAGTGATGAACTGTCTTTACACCGAAGCACAACGAGTCTGAAGTACAACCTCCAGGCAAAACCCATCTTTGCTAATATTAGCAAAGACGCTAACAACAACACGGGATCAAGCCATGATAGCTAATGCTGCTAATGTTAGCAAAGACGCTAACAACAACACGGGATCAAGCCATGATAGCTAATGCTGCTAATGTTAGCAAAGACGCTTACAACGACAGGGGATCAAGACATGATAGCTAATGTTACTAATGTTAGCAAAGACGCTAACAACAACATGAGGTCAAGCCATAATGTCAAGCTACACCGGTGCAGTCCAGCAGACCTGGATTTGTCCCAAAACAACAACATCCAAATGAAATAATTCGATCGTTAATGAGACGCCTGAGACTGCAGACCATTGACATCACTGACGACAAGGGGCTGCAAGCAATCATCTGGGTCGCCTCGGATGATACGTACCACAGAACACCTACAAGAACTACTGTCACAAGCATCTGTGAACTGTATGACAGCTAAAAAGGCAACTAAAGCAGAGCAGCTGGCCCGAGCTACATTTATTATACTGATGAGAGACCTCTTGACATCAGTCAGCAAACACAGCTACCTCGGGGTAACAGCACACCTGATCATTCACTTTACAGCAAAGTTAATTTGTACCTGATGTGTTTGTCTTCTGGGCTCGTTTGCAGTTTATAAATATTATTGCTCAGTGAATTAAGACACTCTGATTTACAAACCACAAATAAGTTTAAAAACTCTAGTTTAATATTTCTTCATTTAAATGCCATACTTCCACTAATTTATCTCAAATGAAAATAAAAGTAAATGGTAGTATTTAAATGTTAATTTATAGATAATAATGATAATAAAAATACATTTTAAGTAAAAAGTGCTTTCAAAGGGCTGTGCATAAAGTTAAAATAATGAAAATAAACACTTGATAATAAGAACCTTTAAAAATCTAAAAATTACTAAAACTATTTCTAACTGTAACTATGCTGTGATTAATCATGATTAATCACAGCATAGAGATGTGATTAACTTCATTAATTCTTTGATCAGTCAACAGCACTAATTTTAACACATTGAGGTTGTGGATTTTTTATTTTTCTGAGCTGTAATCCTCAGCATCTAATTTTTCCTCCATATGCTACTGGTTCATTTTTCTCCACACACCGTCATTTCTATTGTCCACCGCCTCCTCAACAATCCGACACCCCCAGGTTCTCCTAATTGAATTACCATTTCATTACTTCTCACGATTGCCTGAGACTACATTTATCCAGAAGGGTAATTAAACCTGGACGACCTGTCCTGAGCTGATAATACGAGAGGAGAGGAGAGGAGAGGAGAGGAGAGGAGAGGAGAGGAGAGGAGAGGAGAGGAGAGGAGAGGAGTCACAGTTCAAATTTAGATGTTTGTTTTAGCAAGAAAAGTGAGAGAAAAACTTTCCCGTTGCCACATCACAGTTCAAAGACATTACACCAATAATTCCATAATAATTGCTAGTTTAAGGCATAACTCCTTTGGAAAACCCATGTGATTATTTGTTTCATAACTTTGCATATTGTAAATTTAATGAGAATGATGAACTGCATCCAAAGACTCATTAGCAGCTCATGGCCAACTCATTTTGCCATCTCCTCTGGCTTATCTGCATTTCTACTTCATGAGTGAAAAGGATTTAATTGCCTTCAGCTAGTGTGTTTCACTGAAAATTAATTAAGCTTTGCATTCTTGTTAATGAAACCTTATGTAACAAGCTCTGACTCATGCATTTTTCAAACGCCATCAACCAAAACCACTTGAGGCATCATAAATATGTAGCACCTGTAGTTTGTTTTTATCAAAATCTCATTAGCCTGATCACAAAACTGACATAACAGGCTCAAGTGGAAGAATTCAGCCATGCAGAATGTGTCACTGAGGCATTTCTAGCATTCAAAATGTGGATGCTGACAAGGAATAAACACCCAACTGTGTCTGCAGGAAGTGCAGCATGGCCTAATGCTCATAATTAGAAACTAACAGCGTGATGTTAACTCACCCAGTGTGCATGAAAATGTAGCTGAGGTACCTCCAGGCCTGAGCCCGCAGCTGAGGGTGGTAGGGTAAGGGGCTCTTCAGGAAAGATGGACTGGACACCTGCAGGACAAGGCGGTCTAGCACAAACCCGTAGTACATAAATACAGCTACCTGCAGAAGCACAGGCAGATAAATAAAGTTGTGTAATTATAGGGGTTATGTTTATAGAGTACAGTCAGCATAATCAAACAATTCCCACCATAATACATTGAAACAAATGTTTCTGGTAATCTTTTTGAAGTTGCCCATGAGTTTTCCACTTCTTAAGCAGTACATGTTCTTTTTGTTTTGGGTTTTTATAATTTGAATAATAATAATTTGTATTATTATTATTGTAATAATTTGGTGCTAGTCAATTAGTAAAATAGGGAATGAAATGTATAAACTGTTTTCCCTTTTAATTATTAAACTTGTACTGTTTACATTTAAATGAACAAGCAGCTACTCTATTCTTATTTTTTGCTGGTTTGATGCTGTTTCATGATGTGCTACTGCAAAAATAAAGTGGAGTAGTATGCAGAAAAGGGGAATAATTTCATCAATCACTCTCAGTCTCACTATCTAAAATATTTTACCTCAGCAATAGTGATAACAAGGATGAGCCAGGGTGGTGGACAGTAGGTGTAGCTGTCAAAGTACCACTTTCTGTCGACCTCGCGGGGCAGCGTTTCATAGGCAACGTGTCGGACGAGCCGCTGGGGAAGCCCCAGGCCCACCTCGTCTCTTAGACTGCAGCCTTTCAGTTGTCTGCTGCCCTGCAGGATGGCTCTCCGGAAACTGTTGGAGCGCTTGTTACTCATCTGGAGAATAGAAGACATTTGGAGAAAGGAAAAGGGGAGAGAGAGGTCAAGAGATAACTTTATTATCAGATGTTCTGAAGGTTTTTACATAATTGTTCATCTTGTTTAACCTCAAAGAGTTTTTTACTCAAAACATGAAAACTTCAAGACACTTAAATTCTTAATTTATATTCATGGACTTCTCCAGGAGAGTCTCTTGACACCAAACATAAACACATGCCATTCCTTCTAAGGCCCCGCCTACTTCACTCATGGCAACAAAATGCCTGTATCTTCACCTAGCAACCAGCAAACCCCTCTCTACAACTCTCTCTACGCTTGAGGAGTTTATTTCCAAACATGCAGCGTTTATGGTAATTTATAATGGCTGACAACATAAGCAGCTAATTAATCATTCAGAGGCTTTCAGTGATGGAGGATCCCGTCAGATAATAAAAATGTAATTTCACTTTACACCCTATTCATTACTCTGAGCAAATAAGACATCAAAATGCACTTTTCACAAGTTTTTATTTGAAAATACAAGCACAACCAGGACAAATTAAAGTCTACAGAGAGGAGTCAGTGAAAGATGTTCTTTTCTTAATCTTGCATGATGATTAAAAATGGACTGGAGGGGTGAGGTCAAATAAAGTTAAATAGAGAGTCTGTGATTTTACATTAAAGGGAGCAATAATTAGAGGAAAATGTATTAATACCTTCTCATTTAAAAGCATGAGTTAAATATAGAGAAGGAAAATGTTTATGGTTTTGTAAGACGGCTGTTTTGTAAATGATCAGTAATTTTCTACCAAACCGGCATCACCAACTATGAACATGCACGGCTAGAGGATCAAAAAAATAGAAAAAAAGAGTCAAGTCTTACATTATGTAACCTATAAAGAAACAAAGGGTGCTTGTGTTATTTGAAATGTTATCAAAAGTAAAGATCATTGATGTTATGTGGTTATTTAGGCCTGACACTTTTATAAAAGTGGAAACTAAGGTTGTTTTCATGAATTTGACTGTTGACAAAACAAAAATACACATTTAAACTAGCCAACAAGCCTAAAGATAGAAGCACCTACAAGAGTTGAGCACTAAAGAATAAAACATGGCTAAACACTGAAAATCCAACAAACGTAGCCAATACTTTTTTTGGCTTGCTTTCACTTTAACTTGTTTTTACTGATGGTAGTGATGCTATTGATGATGGTAATGCACTAAAAAATATAAATTAACTCCCCTTACTTTACTTTAGCATAATTTGAAACCATTTATCACAATAAAAAACACATATATACATTTTATTGTAATTATTTAAATGCTTCCATGAAATATTTGGCACTCTCAGGTGTTCATTACTGTGTAGGTAAACAGTTTCAAACTTGTTTACTGAGTGTGGCTAATGTTGGCTGCATTAGCACTACCAGCCTTTGGCCTTCTTACAGGTGAAAGTCCACATGCCTGTGCTCAGTGTTGTTATGCAGCTCATTCAAGTGTTCAAAACCCCTTCATTTGTTTTCAGTTGTTATGTTGCAGACTGATGATACAGTCAAAATAAATCTTTTTTATTCTCAGTAATTTACCCTCAGCAGCCCGTCAAGACAAAGTGAAAACAATATTTTTGAAATTTTAGTAAATTTATTAAAAAGCCTGCTTTGCTTTTATGTGTTTTGCACCAAGGAGAGGCTTTCGTCTAGTCACTCTGTCAGCTCCTGGTTGTGCTGAACATTTTCCATCTGAGAATTACGGAGGCCACTGTGTTCTCAAATCTTCAGCAGAGCAGGATTTAGTTTTGTTGTGGCCTTCCTCAGATCTTCCAGCAGTTCCTTTGACCTCATAGCTTGTTTTATGTCAGCTAAATGTGTATATCTTCCAAAATCAGGTTCAATCAATTTGATTTCCCACAGGTGGACTCCAATCAAGGTGAAGAATCATCTCATTAACAATCAAGAGTAAAGGGAGGAACCTTTGTTAAATTTTAAGTATTCTTGCAAAGGGTCTGATAACTGATTACTTTTTTTTATAAAATAGCAAAAAATTTCAAAATTCTGTTTACACTTTGGAGAATTAAGTTTAAATTAGTGAGAGAAAAAAACCACCAACATCTGTATCATCAGGCCGCATCATAACAAAACTGAGGTCTGGATACTAGGGCTGAATGATTTGTGAAAATAATGTAATTGTGATCTCATTACTCATATCACTTATCATATAAGATCACAATCATAACACTTATTCTCCGCTCTGTTAATGTCAACTTCTAAAGTGAATCTTTAATTGTCTTATCACGATAAAAGATACCCAGATGTGTCGGTAAGTAGATGTTATTTTGAGGAAGAAAGAATGACTGGGATTGTTTAAAGTACAGAAACAGCTTTTAAACTTGATATATGATGTAATGTGGTTATCAGCACAACAAAAGGAACATTTTCATCCAAAATTAAAAAGACACAAATCAAAGAAGATACATTTTAATATTTGTTTGAGGTAGAAAATCAGTACAAGAAGAAAAAATAAAAAAGAGAGATATAAAACAGGATTATCATAAATGTGTGAACAGTTGGTTTATCCCTGCGGCTCTGTTTAATAAGACTTTTGTGACTCTGAATGTGTCACTGTTTAGAGATAAACTTCAGAAAAAGCCAATTATTTCAGCCTTTATGCCAACCACCGAGAGCTGTGGGAAAGTGATTACGGAGTTACAATGGTCACTTCCAGACCGCACGGCAGAGAGAGAGCAAACACACTCACACACATAGATACAGATATACACACAGACCTCCCCCAGGCAGCAATGCTCCATAAAAACAGTCAATTCTTCGTGTGAAGTGACTGCAATTCCTCAGCTCTTTGTACAACACAAAAGACAGAATGACGTTCTGTCTGTTTACCCACTGGCAAGAGGAGGAGAGAGAGGGAAGAGAGGAGGTGAGGGGGACAAATGGGTGTTCAGCCAGCAAGAGACAATTTCACAGTTTGATCAATGAAAAAAAAAACCAGCCCAAAGAGAGAAACAGAAAGAAGGAGAAACCTATAAAAAGAAGGAGAAAGATAAAAGAGTGATGAATACGGCAGGAAAAGGCCAAGAAAAAGAAAAGGAGAGTTTTATCACAGACAGACAGTAAATAGTTAAAAGTATAAAAGTAGAACCTGAATAGTGTCATAACCTGTGAGAGTACTGGTCTCTTATTTACAGTCCAGTGCCACAAAAAAACATTTATATCAGCCGACATGACTCATGTTTTAACGCACACACTGGCTGATGAATGGACACCAAAACATCTCCAGACAACCACTATAACTTTAAAGGAACCCAGCATATTAAAACATCTTCACCTTATTAGATTAACATTCATATAAACTGCATCAGATTTAAATTTAAAAACCTTTTAAGGATGATACTCCAAAGGACAAAGAACAAGCTGTATGATGTCATTACCCAGGCATTGTGCAGAACTGCAGCCTACATGTGAATGTTTTTGTTTTTAATTTATCAAAATCTATAAATCTAGAGTGTGTCTTTGTGCAAAATACTTACAAAAGCCACTTATGTTAATCTGATACAGTCAGGCTTGCAGGGAGAAGTTAGCAGCAGTTTAACTAAGAGCATTCAAAGCCCCTTCATAGTTTTTGTTCAAAGGATAATGAGATTATTACAATTAAAGCGAGAGTAACCTTGTCTACAAGGTTATTCTTGGCCTTCTATCCTCCTACCTTCAGACCTACATCATTCAGAAGCGTGCAGGATCTTATAATCTTCGTTCCCAGGATCTTTACTTGCTGTCCGTCCCAAAGGTCAGAACTGAACTGGGAAAAAAAGGCATTTAAATTTGCTGCTCCCTCTGCCTGGAATGATTCACAAAAAGAGTTGAAACTCAGTGAACTGATCTCATTGGACACTTTTAAGAGAAGGTTGAAAGACTTGGAAGCAGACACATCTGGATGGAAATGCTTTGATTAATTCTGGCTGATTCTGGCAAATAGCTGCTGCTTAAATTCTTGTGTTTTTTTTTTTTTTTTTTTTTTGCATATGGACTACATATCTTGTATTATGTTGTATGACTGTTTTTATGTATGTCTGAAACTCTGTTCACTGCTGCTGTCTTGGCCAGGACACTCTCGAAAAAGAGATTTTTAATCTCAATGAGGTTTTCTCCTGGTTAAATAAAGGTTAAATAAAAATTAAAAAAAAAAGCAGTCTAGGTACCTAAATAACCTATGGCAGCTAAACTTTTGTCATATGTCACATTTATGCTTGTGGTTTAGCTTTATATTTGGTTTATTTAAACGTTAGGCTATGTCATCCATGTTTTATCTTATCTTTGGGGCTGTAAGCATTGATACATTAATTGTGATAAACTAGATCAACTATGATAAACTATGATCATGCATGTGAAATCTGAATGCAGTGTCAGATATTTCATTTAAGAGTCCTGTGAAAGTGGCGAGATAATGAAATGCTCACCATCGCCAGTGTGGCGTCCATAAATGAGACATGTCAGTGTTGTGGAAAATTATTGAGGACTTCAGTTCAAAATCTGAGCTTGAAAGGATTATCACAGAAACAAACGACCCATTTCTGTGACTTCCTGCTGCCAGTAGGTGGTGCTTTGATAAGATGTTTGCATGTGGGCATGTTCAGTGTGTTACTGTTGTCCAGTGGGAAAAATGTATTAGAACACAGAATATTGTCTGCTAAAGTTACAACAGATTAGAGTCATTTTTCAAAAGTGCCTTATTTTGAAATAGAGATAAAGCTGGATGGCTTCCTGTTGGGATCTGTGCATTGGTCCAATAGGATTTTTTGTAGGTCTAATGATGATCCATAAGCAGACTGAAAATTTTAAGCCTATGTTGAATATTCAACATTGTTTTCCAGGAAAAAAAAAAATGAACTTAGAGGATTAAATGTTCAATTTGCAGAAGGGGGCGCTGTGGCAAAGTGATGATATTTATGCATAAATGTATTTAGGGTCATGGTGTGTAAGTATCCCTGTTAAATTTGATAATGATCGACATTGGCTGTAGCACTGTAGTCAGTCTAGTATGTAGTATGTAGTGACATTAGCACTGTAGAGTCAGTTTCAACATCATTCTATAGATTAAGATAAAATAAAGTTTTCAAGTCACAGCAGATCTTACAAAACAGAAACCAGGACGTATAAATGTGTATCTGTGAGCACTGGCACAAATCCATCAGGGTCATTCCCCAATTTCACCTGGCTAGGTACAAAAATCCCAGATCTTTTCAACCTGTTTGTGGATATTTTGGGAACTTTAAACCGATTTCAGAGCCATTTTCTACCCAGGACAGTTGCAGTTTGATGTATGATAGCATGTCAGACAGAAGGAGAAGGATGGAGAGAAAAAAGAAAGTAGAAAGACACAGATAAGGAAGAAGCTGAAAAAGCTGAGAGCTCCTATAAAAGGAACAGGGTGATAGAGAGAAGGTAAAGAGAGAGGGAAGATGGGGGGATGAGGAGGTTAAGAGAGGGAGTGAGCTGTGATTTGAACGCTGACTGTGACAGAGCTGTGAGAAGGCAATTACTGACAATCACACTGATGGAAGAGCTGCAGTGCAAAGGAGAGATGGTGTGACAAATAAAGCCCTCGCAGTTTGTCTCTGTCTGTCCTGGCCTCCTCATCTTTTTCTATTTTTCATTTTTATCCTTCTGAGAGGGCAGAGGGGCTGGAGAGAAAAAAGAACCAAAGAAACAAGGCAATGCCAGTGAACTTGTTAGGAGTAATATAACTCTGACGTTTTTAATTTGACTTTTACTCTTGCATCTTTATCCTTAGAGACTGTAAATGCCCACTCTCAGAAAGGCTGTATGGTCTTTGCATAGCTTACATTCCTTTAAATGTAAGTTTGATATTTACCAGCTTTTGCAGAGCTGTGGAGTCACATGGGCATAAGCCTTAAAAGATAACACTGAACATTAACGGTGCTTTTACATTTGCCAATATTTCCAAACTCATTTTAGCCAATGTCGATACAGATATACCTTTTTAACTGTAAAAAACACTAGATGTCTCTTGTGCAAAGAGAGTATGAGTCTAGTAAAGCCAAGAGAGGAGCTTGGTAGTGGACAGTCAGGTTGTTGTTTTAAGTTTGAGGCTTAATGCTCAGGGTTCTCTGTGGGCCTCCAGAACCACCTCTACCTGAGCTGTAAATGTTGCTGTTGTTTAAGGCAAATGTGTGGGTTTACAAATATTTTTATTTACATCTGCAGATACTGGTTTGTCACTTTTAAATATAACATAGCCTGATATTGATATCGGGACCATAATATTGTGCATCCCCAGGACCCACCACCACCTCCTTTATGAGATATTGTGACTCAAATTTCTTAAATTTTCAATCACAACCAAATATTTTCAGTGAAAATGGGTCATTTAGACTTTAGATCAGGGGTGTCCAAATTTGCCCCTTGTCCCTTTTTTGCAGCCCGGGGAAAATTTTATAACGCAAGTGAAAAATTGATCATGAAGCTCTTACTTGACTGTAGAGTATATTTTATCTGTTTTCTTATTGAATTACCAGTATAGTTTTGTATAACCTTGGGGGTTTTTCCAGGATAGTAACACAAAACTGCTCTCATCTGTCAGTGAGAAAACACAGAAAAAAATTAAACTTTGTGAAGGCAGTTTGAATTTATTTGGATAAGTGTGTATTTTAGTTTCAGCATTATGCAGTGCTATTGTGCTGATTCTGTAAACAAACATTTTGACAGGAGAAATTATTGATGTGCTTTTCATGGCAACTTAAAACGTGACAACACTTAAAAATTCTCTGATACCTGGATTGTAATTTTAATTCTGACCAGGGCAGATCCAATGATAGCCAGGGCCAAAAAGGGCTCAACTGAAATCTGATAGGCCTTCTTAGAATCCTTGAAATGACTGGCCGTTTGCGTTGTTTGCTATTAATTAGCCATCCGATATCGTAACGGTGAGGTATATGAAAGTGGCCCCACCATCCTTGGTACTTTCAGTATGTGGTCCTCAGTGGAAAAAGTTTGGACACCCCTGCTTCAGATGGAGCAAAATGTGGCAAAACAAAGAGATTGAGACATGGCTTGAAAAATGAAAGCACATGATAGAGTTTTTACCTTTTTTTCTATGCACGCATCCATGACCCACTGAAAATGGCTTTGCAGCCCACTTTTGGGTCTTGACTTACCAGTCGAGAAACCAAGGCTCCAGAGAACTTGAGAGCAGGGTTAAAACAGGAAATCTGACATATCTTTTCAAGATCCTCTCATTTCAAGCACCTATTGCAGCTTCAGTTTCAAGTGCTTTGAATTAGTGACACGGTCATATATTTGTGCTCACAATCTGATCAGAAGTGCTTTTAAAACACTTGTTTTGTCAGTCCTGGTGACTGAAATTCTAAATACCTGCTTCAAAACACTACAAAAGCTGAGAAAAGGAAAAATAATGAACCCATCAACGCATGTAATTAATTTACTGAATGCATATTACCATAATCGCGAATATATGTAAGCCCCCCTTTAGCTCCCCGTTTTTAGCCTCTGTTGTTTCATAGCTGCCCTTATGAATATAAAACACTGGGGGGGGGGGGGCAGACACAATAGCGCCTAAGAAAAAAAGTGAACGTACACGCACATGCAGACACCCCATTCCTCTTTGTCCTACTTCCAGTTGCATGTCATGACCCACAGCCAGTCACATGACTGGAATGCACCAATTAGAAACAAAAAGCATAAAAAAAGCCCTTTTGACATTTTTCCAAGCTTCCTACAGCCCTCATTCCTCAGCCACTGTACCAGACAATAAACAGCTCTGAAGAACAAGACTGAAGTGGAGAGATGCACATGGTCACACTCACAGACAATAACGAAATCCCCAAAGACACCCTACTCCTCCGCTGTGCCACCCAGTAGTTATTGTGGACCACCCTCCCACTCAGACACTGCTCCACACTGTCCTGGGTCAGCAGTTCAGCCTCCCATGAGGAACGGCAGCGAGACAGCGGAAAAACAGAAAATGAGAAGGTTATACAAGAGCGAGGGCAGCTGGAGATGCTTGAGTGAGACCTTAGACAATCAGCGACCAGCTGCAGTCTGAAGGTGAAAGTGAAAGTGGAGCAAGGTGAGCGTTAAGAGGGGAATTTATCACCACTCTGAGAGTTGTTTCCTATCAGGAAGACTGTCCTCCCTGTAGCTGAAAGATCTTCAGATATGACTTTTGAGAGGGGATGTGAATGAAAAGAAGAACTGAAATGAGTGTTGTTGGATTTCTACTGAAAAGGACACCAAAGTCAGAAATAAGTCTTGATTTTTGGCTGTGAAGCCCTGATTGAAAATCCAAGTCAAAAATATCACTGCCTTTGTTTGTAGAGGATAAAATTAACATGGATTTATCTTTAAAGTTTTCTTCTATCACTTTCATATCAACCAGAAGATTTTAATGATAGTATTTTAATGACTTAAACTAGTCATGACATAAACAGGGTGTCATGTGAGAATCTCTCTTCACCAGTGTTTTGTCAAACTGCGCCCATTCCTTTTGCAGAGCATTTATGAGGTCAGGCACTGAAGTTAGACAGTAAAGGCCTGGTTGGCAATCTCTGTTCATCCCAAAGGTGCTCAATTGGGTTGAGGTCACAGCTCTGTGTGGGCCAGTCATATTCTTCCTCATCAAACCATATGTTTATAGTCCTTGCTTTGCACGCAGGGGCACAGTCATGATGGAATAGAAAAGGGCCTTCCCCAAACTGTTGCCACAAAGTTGGAAGCATAGCATTGTCCACAATGTTTTGGTATGCTTAAGCATTAAGACTTCCTTTCACTAGAGATAAGGGGCGTAGCCCAAACCATCAAGCCATGACAAACAGACAAACACCTTTATCCCTCCTCCACCAAACTACACAGTCGGCACAGTGCATCAGGCAGGTAACATTCTCCGCCAAACCCAGACTCACCATTCTGACTGCCAAACAGAGGAGCATCATTTGTCATGCATTTCCACAGTCCAGTGTCAGTATGCTTCACACCAATCCATCCAACACTTGACATTGGACTTGGTAATGTGAGGCTTGCATTTAGCTGATTGGCCATGCAAACAAATTTCACAGTTCTTGTGCTTACTTTGATGCTAGTGGAGATTCAGAACTCTTCAGCTACAGAATCAGCAGAGCATCGATAATTTTTTGCACTACGCGCTAGGGATGTGTGTAGTTAAACAGTAAAAATCTGTTCATCAAATTAGCCTGCACGAGATTTAAAAGTCGATTAGACTTATTAACTATAATTTTGTATGAACACGAGCTTGAAATCTAGGTCTATAATGCTCTCTTAAACTGTGATGAACCTTCCACCACTAGAGGCTACTGCTTCAATGAATGGCCGCTGCCTTCCTGTCTGAGCTCTCCCCTGGTCCTTCACTGGTTGTAAATATGAGAGGCTTAGCAGTTAGCGTGTAGTAGGAACAGCGTAATATGACCATTTTATTGAGTAATAAATGTAAATGAAGTGGTATGTAGGCTGTAGAGGGTTGAACTCACATACAACTACTCAACTTAAGTGAAAAGGCCACATATAAAAGCATGATATTAATCTGCAAGGAGGAATGAAGGCTGGTGGAGCTAGCTGCTAATGTCAGCGGGTGGGATGTAAGCCTGATACACTCTGTACAGTGTGGCTAACGCTGTGACCCTGTGAGGAATTCGACTGTTTTCTAACTACTTTCTTCTCTTCAAACTAGTCAGTTAAACACAATTTAAATGAGCGTTTTGCTGAATGGGGAAATAAACTTAAAACAAAAAGTAAGGCAATTTGTGTTTGGTACATTATTTCCTTGTTGTAACAGTGCTTCTTGGTAATAAATCTTATACTGTTGGAAAGCCTGTTTATTACCCTTTTAAATGATGCCACATTTGTAAGGAACATGCATTTGTGGGATGAGCAGCAGAGCTGAGTGTGTGGGTTGCACCGATGAAAAATGAGCCAAATCTTCTCTGCCAATGCTAAACAGCTGATTTTGCCGTTGCTATTGACTCTTTGTTTTGAGCTTCTGGTACCCCCAGGTGCTGCCAATCAGGTGCCTGATTGGCAGCACCTGTGAGCATGGGCCCTGCTACAGTGGTCAGTAGATGTCTGTTTCAAGAATCGGCATGCCACGTTTGACTGATCTGGATAGGGTCGTCGGTTGGGCAACTTCAATCTGGTGTTCTGCAAAACCAAGTTGCGGCATTGTTTGGAGTGAACTCTAGTACCATCTCCAAACTGAAGGCCAAGTTCCATATATCGGGGAATGTCAGAGACAGGCTGCGAAGTGGGCCCCCAAGAATACTGTTTTCTCACTCTGTCAGCAAGAACTCTATCCTCCAAGATGACAACACTCGCCCCCACAGAGCGGGGTTTATCAGAGACTACCTCCAGAATTTGGGAGTGGAGAGGATGGTATGGCCTGCCAGCAGTCCTGACCTTAACCCCATTGAACACTTGTGGGATCAGCTTGGGTGTGCTGTTCGTGCCAGAGTGACCAACACAACCATGTTGGCTGACTGGAGACTAATGCTGGTTGAAGAATGGGATCACTATGTCTTGTTTCTTTATACTTCAATCATCCAATCCACCAAACACCAAACAAGGGTCAATGGCAGAACCAGCTGTTTGGCATTGGCAGAGAAGATTTGGCACATTTTTCATGGGCGCAACCCACATACTCAGCTCTGCTGCTCATCCCACAAATGCATAATCCTTACAAATGCAGCACCATTTAAAAGGGTAATAAACAGACTTTCCAACGGTATAAAATTGCCAAGAAGCATTGTTAGAACAAAGAAATAACTTGCCAAACACAAATTGCCTTACTTTTGTTTTAAGTTTAGATGCATAGGAACATCTCTACCATGCGGCTTAGCTGTCGTTTACCCCACTCTGTGTAAATGGTCGACTGCTTTGCAACTGAGTTGCTGTTCTTCCTAAACACTTTGACTTTCAGTTAATATCATCTACAACTGACTGAGGATTTTCCACCAGGGATGAAATTTTATAAGCCATCTTCTTACATTTGTGTGTCCTGCCTGAAGTCACTGAGCTCTCCAACTGTGTTTGGTTGAAGCATTGCAAAGTGACGCAGGCGCACAAATGCACAAGTATGTAGTGTTCACAACGGTGTAGGCCATTAAGGCAAAGAGTGATGCAGAAGTATAAACCAGGCTTTAACCTCACCCACGCTACAACATGCTGTACCCCAAACAACATTGTCACCTTGAACAGAGCCATGGGTGAAGTGCCCAGACCAGGGCTAGCATGCATACCCACCAACCTGAGCTGATGAAACTGTATGCTTTGTTCACAACGCAATGAGCTAATGTGATATTTAATATTTCTACTGAAAGTAAAAGGTGCCATGCTTTTTTAGTCTGCCATGATGCTTAAAGAACAGTCACACCACCTCACCAGGTTAACAAAGTCTTGATAGCAGATCTTCCCATCAGCATTGCCGTCGGCAAGGGCCAACAGGACCTCCAGTTTGTGAGGGTCGAGCTCAGATCCATGGGTTGCCAGGAGGTCCCTGAATCTCTCTGTGCTGATGAAGCCTGAGTTGTCTGGGTCATACTGCAGATAAACACAAACAAACAGAACACATAATGATAGGAAGAGCATGGTAAAGGAATAGACACAAACACTGCGTTATTTTCAAAGAGATAAACAAGTTAGAAATCTATGAGAGGTAAACATCCTCCTGTGAATCATACTTATGCATGCAAACATAGAAAAACTCTCAACCATCAGCAGGAGTTTAAGTATCTTGTAAAAGACTTCTAATTGCTCCAAAAAAGCCAGACTGGTGAGGCACAGCAGTAGCTTCTAACAGCTTTGGAGTCCCTTCAAAAACGGCAGTATTTAACCACGGGCTGTTTTCTTCCTACTTCATCTGAGCCTGAACAGTTGAGGCATTCAGATAATCAGAAAACACCAGATATTCTGACAAAATCCGAGATATTTTAAAAGCTTCATACTCAAAAGACGGCCAGAGCTATGATTACTTCAGCGCTTGAGTGAGAAAGAAGCTCTGCTTTTTAGTGCTGACATCCTGGGCCCACACGCTTGTCTTTGCATAGCACTTAAAGTGGCCTTTTAATGTCAAACTGCCACTTATCTATACAAATATGCAGTTTCATATACATTTTATGGTGTACTTCATGTTGTGAGACGTCTCAAAGATCTAGACATGATAAAAGAGGCAGACAGACAGCAATGGAAGTGAGCAAGAACAGATTGTAACTTGCCCTGTTCCTTATAAACTGCACAACCGGTGTATAACTTTGCAAACATGTCCTAAATCTAGATGCAACAAGACTTAAAAAGACTGCAACCTTGTAGAATTTTCTGTTCAACCAAAGACAAATTAGCCAAGAACACATGAAAATCCAGGGCTGTGTTTTTTGTTTGCATGTCAGATTGTTTGTGAATGCAGGCAGTTCTGTGCGTCTTTCTATCTGTATATTTGCACGAGTGTAACCATGTCTGCGTGTATAAATACAGCACATTCATGCATAAAGATGTGACATTCAAACATTATGAGCTGCCTGCCAGTTTCCAACGACCCTGAACTAGAAATAGAGACTGCGTACATGCTTGCTTATGCGTGTGTGAGTGCGTGTTATTGCCATATGCTGGTGTTGGCAGAGGCTGAGTAAAGCTAAGCTGGCAGCAGGTGCTCTCTGCTGCACCAATTGATGACGAGGAGAGAAGGTTTTGGCTTGCCCTCCTGGGTTTTTTTTCCACTGTATTACTGTTTTTAACAGCCACGAAGGGGCCGATGTTAAATCTGATGTTCCAGTTACAAGTTTATATACAGTCATTTTTGTACCTGGACTCAGTAATGTACACAACTAGACTAGACTGAATTTAACTTTAAAGAGCTGAAGCTGCACTTCCTTCTACGTATGCTCCTATATTAGCTCTGGCTTAGAGCTATTCCTTTTCAATGTGTGATGTAAAAATCAACCTTGTGTATCTAGTATCTTAACATGAACCCTTTCTTGTAACCTTACTGATGCTATGGTAGGTATATTAATCACAAAAAGAAGAGATAAAGTACTGCATTAGTCTTTAGAGAGGGTATTTCATCAAAAAGGAATGGTGTCATACATTAGGGAAGTACGCTAGCAAAATGATGTAACAGTATGTCAGAAGCTGCATTTCCCTCACGGTTTTTCACAAAAATAAAAGTGTTATTTCTTAAATTTTTACTAAGTACAGTTGCACTTTGAATGTGTTTCCACTAAAGGGAGTTTTGGGCATGAGCAGTGCAATTCTCTTAAAATCTCATCTCGCGAGACTTTGCTGTGAGGAAGCTGGAAATTCAAAACCTGTTGCGTGTTGGTACAGTTGATATTACATCTACAGCAGTTGCCTTGACAATTCTGAACAAAATGAACTTTGAAGGCAACGGATGATAGTTCAGAGGCAGAGTCCGTATGTATGGCAAAAGCCATGCATAAGGGTAAAAGTATGATGTTAAGAAAAGTCTTAATCTCCTCTTCTGTCCACACGTACGCCATGTTGTCTCGGAGAGAACTGGTCATGTGACACCATATGTTAGTCCTACGACTTGTAAAGCGGAAAAAGTGTTTCCATTGCACTTTTGCAATATATTTCTATATTGAAACGTCTGAAAAACCTCCTCATCAGAGCATATAAACTTTTAAGCGATATTTGAGAGGTTTTTCGAAATTCAGGTGTTTCCATTACCAGTTTTTTATTTGCACTATTTAGGTTTTGCGCATTTCTAAGGGTAATGGAAACACAGCTAATGATGCATTTAATCAGTGATAGGACAAAATATTCCTAAAGAAATAGGTCAGATCAGGTATGGGAGCCAGTTCTGCATTTTGCCATGTCAACCCTGGTCCTGTACTGCTATGCCCCATCTCTTAAGCTATCCTTCAAGCTCGCCCCTCTGCTGACACATGCAGTTGCCCACGACTTCTGGACCAGCCCACCAGGTCTTGGACACCAAGTATGCGATGAGCTGGATCAGGCCCGAGAAAGTGGACCAGGTGCCTGTAAAGCACAGCAAAAGGCAGCTGACCCTTCCCATCCCCGCTCTCTTGAGCACATCAGCATTAGACTTGATAAGATAATTAATATTAGTAGTTAATTGTGTTTCCTTTCTGAATTTGTCATGGCACTTCAGCCAGGTTTTGAAAAATGGGGGCTTGTCCGGGATGACAATGTCTGAATAGGCCAGAAGTTCCCAAACGTTTCAGCCCAAGACCCCTAAAAAAGGGTGCTGTACCTGGGGACTCCCTCTCTCTTTCTAGAGGTAGATAAGGAAAAGTTGCGCACAGTCATGCACATTTAAGAACAGTTGTGTATAGATGTAAATTTGAAGGATTTTTTAAAACTTTGCTTTGATTTCAGTTTAAATCTCACCAGGTGTTTATAGTTTTATTTTAAAATGAAGAAATTTGACCCCTACTTTGGGAACCACCTGAATAGACAAGCATTTACAATATGATCATATCATTAAATATACATTTTTTAATGGTCTTCTTTACAGGTGTAGTCTAGTCCAGCCTCTCCTCCTTCCAGCGCCATCACATTGGTCGTAAGGACTGATTGGCTCTGTGGTCAACTTATCTGACAATAGCGACCACTGCAACAGACAAAAAGAAAAAAAGGTGCAACCCAGGCATGCAGTGGTTTGGGGTGCTACCAATGTATGCGGGTGGTCTGGGTTTGAATCCGGCCTGTGGCCCTTTGCCGCATGTCTCTCCCTGCTCTCTTTCCCGTTTCCGACTCTATCCATTGTCCCCCTCTATCTAATAAAGGCACAAAAATGCCCAAATATAAACCTTAAAAAAAGAAAAGGTGCAATCCAACCTCGGCTCTAGCAATATCTAATCTGACTGTTTTGTCAACCATGCACAGGACTTAGTAAAATCTCACTATCATGATGATATTTGCAAAAGAACAACCAAAAGGATATGAGTAAAATCCAGAAAATGATGAATGATATGCTCAAGTTTTGCTTTGTTAGAGTTTGATTCAGAAAAAGCAAACCAGAATGACAAGCAGAAATGAGTTTTTTAGTTTTGACAACTCTCTGCAACTGTCATCTCTGCCACACGGCATCTGACAGAAGAAGAGGAGGAAAGACGAGCTGCAGAAATCTTTTCTATATTTCTTTACAAAATGGGAGCTGGAGAGCAGGCTACATAGCATTTTTTTTAATTCTATTGTGTTTATTCAAATGCAAACAACAGAAAGCTTACTCTTAGCTTAGACTATGATTAAACTGGCACAGCTGAACATACATTACACCAAAAAAACACTCTCTCTCACTCTTTACACACTTTCTGCATATAATAGTAAACTACTCTACAGAAAGAACCAACCTTCTCTCTCAGAAATTCAGCCAGTTTCCACCGAGGACATTTTGTCATGATGAAGTACGCCAAAGCCAGTCTCACCGCTCAGTGATAGAGCTAGACTTGTATGAATGCCTGTGCATGTGTGCCTGTCAAATTATTTGTCCCAGACTGCACAGGGGCATTTCTAACCAGGACTAAAGGATTACAGTCCAATCCAAGACCATTGATAAACAACCCCCCCCCCCCACCAACATACACGCTCACTCTCACACCCTTAAACCCCAGTCAGCCTCCTCTCACCCTCCTCGCTCCACCCCACACACATAACACCCCCTCCCCACCCTACTTTCACCCCTCTCCCTCACTCTCTCCCATCATCCTCCTCCCTCCAAAGCTAATATGGCCTCCCTTAGAAGAGAAAATAAACAGCTCAATAAATTTCCTCCTTATCTCTTTAACTGTCACTCACAGACACAGGCTGCCATATATTATACTATCACACACACATCCAAATACACTTCCTCTGTCTTTTTTGAGACTGCAGGCTTCACAGTAGAGTGAGCTGAGTGTGAAGACAACAGGCTGTCTGGTGGGTGGGGCAGCAAAGGGGACAGACACAACAATGGGCCTGTGATGGTAATTTCATGCTAGGTTTCTGATTTCTTCTCTCCAATTAGAGATCATTTCCTTTTGATGCAGACTTAGGAATTACGTGCCAGCTGCTTTCACATTCGCAAAAAAACTCCTCAATTTTTTGGAGTGTGCTGCATGTGTCAATGAAAAAAGCTACAGTTTTGATTGCTCATCTTTTTGCCACTTTTGGGGATTTTTGGGAACAAAAATCTGCAAGTTGATCAATTTTTGACATTTTACCCCCATTCTTTACAAATTATCACCCATTTTTGACACTTTTTGCACTGGTTTTCCATTTTGTTCTACTCTGAACTCATTTTTGCCCATTTTTACCTCTGTCAAACATTTTTTGCCACTTTTTTCCACTTCTTTCTGCAACTTTTAACCCAAATTTGCCCCTTTTCACCTATTTTTCCACAATTAATGTATTTTGGCCACTTTTTTGCCCCTTGTTCCACTTCTCTTTGCAACTATTAACCATAGTTTGCTCCTTTTGCCCATTTCTGCTCTATTTTGATTCTTTAAACCCATTTTGGACACTTTTTCCCAATTTAGCCTCTTCTTTTTGCCACTTCAAACCATTTTTGCTACTCTTCAACCATTGTTTGTCTCTATTCAAAATCATTCAGTTCTTTTCTGTTAAAGTCATATCAGTTTCTCCCACTTTATTTTCTTGCATCCAGATGTTTGCTCATATTACGGCCTAGCTATGAGGTTGATATGACTTTCCTTATCTTTAAGTTAAGTGTGCCTATTCACATTGTTGACATTACTGATAAAAAATGTTATTTTGTTTACCTTTTTAAGAAGGCTATATTGAATAGAAGCATAAATAGATATACTTAAAAATATATTTTTGCTCTGATAAGCGTGGTCATTATTTAGGTTAAACATTACATATGGTTATCACAGCTTAACTTAAAAATGGACCATGATTTTGCAGACCTCCATGTCATAAAAGTATCGCCTTGTATCCACAGTAAACAGCATGTCATCATCACATAAGTTAATTATTCATTTATAGTTTTGTTTAAGTTAAGCTTGTTCTTTATGTCTCTTGAAGCCCTCAGATAAAAACAGCTCATCTGGAGATGAAAATACGCTGAGGTAGAAGAACTTAAACCAAAAGCTGCATTACAAAACATGAAGGATTTCTGGGGGGCAAATGAAATACTTCATGTTTTCCAATAAAGAGTGCATTGAGCCATCATTAAATTTCGGTCGATTTTCTCCTGAAATTCACTCAATTAGTGGAGAAACTATAACCGTCTGTAGCGCCATTTAGCCTAGCTTCCTTGCTGGTGCCCCCAGCATGCTTTCCTTGCGTACCCTAAAAACTCTGGAGGCAATCAGCATTACTATTGCCTCACTGCCTTATTAACTTATTAACTTATAAAACCCAACTTCAAAAATACCTTTTACAGTGGTGTTCTTATTTCACATCACTATGGCTGCAGAGAGACTTTGCAATGACTAAATCATTGTGCACTAAAGGGGACAATGAAGCATGTGATTAATAAGGATGTTTTTTTTTTAAATGCATTAATTATGGACCTTATTTAACCATGATAAATGAATCAATGCTGACAGCCATATTTTGTACATTATTGCTTTGTATGCAACTTTGACATCATATTTTTCTTGGTTAAATTGTGCAAACACATTAGCAACATGTTGCCAGTTTGCAGGAGTTTTTGAGCAACTTTTAGTGATTAAAAGCAAGAAATAATCTAAGATTGGGGCATATGGTTAGTAATTTTGTAGTTGTGTTATGAAAACAGGTATCAGTATTGTTTGATTTTGTAAATGAAAATCTAAAAATCTGGTACCCTGACATGCATGCCTATATGAAACAAGAATTAGCCTCAAACCAAGCCTCCTCAAGCTTCATCAAAAACTGAAAAACTAGCACATGTCTGGATTTGGGGAAATCTGGATTAATTTAATTTTCTATTAATCCTTATAGGGGTTATTTTCATGATTCATCTATTATATTATAAAAGTAATAAAAACTGTTATTTTAAGAAAGCAAAGTAAAACAAATATTTCTATATTTCAAACCAAAAAAAATCAAACATTTAAACAGTTTGAATTTAATTGTCCTGATAAAGATTATGTAAACCATATTTGCCTTTGACCTATTTTTCTACATAATGCATAAGCGTCCCTGAGCCTTAACCCCCCCCCCCCCCCACACACACACACACACACACACCCACACACACACACACACTTAGATCAAAGATACTTATTTTCTGCAGCATGCATTACTAATGCTGCATGAACATATGGATGACTAGGGAGGATTATTGGTGATACAGTGCTTACACATCTGTACATTTTTAGCTTCAGAACATTTTCTAAATGTAACATTTAGCAGAACTTTTATTCCAGCACATTTTTCCACATGTTCAGAACTCCAGCGTGTGCTGCTGTGAGTCTGCTCCATTAGTCTTGTTATGCAAACAGCAAAGGCAGCGTGATGCAAATCCCTTAGATTAAAATAGGCATACACACAAATCTGTGTACAGACATAATACCACAAAACATTCATAACCAATGAGCTTTTATATGGAAGACTGTTTTGCAGCCTGGTGTCATTGGAGTGGAGTAAAACAGCACAGGGAGGGAGAGAGGGGAGCAGGAGCATAAGGGGGCAGGTTAGTTGGGGGGGGGGGCAGACTGAGCACAATGCAAGGCTTCTTGTCTTCACATTCATTTTAATAAAACTGAATATTAAGGAAGTAGAAGAGAGGCTGTAAGGTCAGTGCTTTTTCAAGTTGAAAGCCTGAAGAAAAGAAGTAATATGAAAACAAAAAGGTTAGCCTCTGAAATACAGCTTTTGCTGCACATGATGAACTTAACAGTCATAACAATTTATAAGAAGTAGAAATAATATTTTCTATTGATTTCAATGCCAATTTTACAGACAAGTTTGACAAAATGTGTGACACTTTTTTGTTACATGTTTTAAAAAATCTCAGTTTTTTTAATGATCTTGCATCAATAAACTTCATGTCTTTAGTCAAATTTCTAACTAAAAGGTGCAGCACACAAAACAGAGAGAGCACTGCCAATACTGCACAAATACATTGGCAGCATTTTGGGACAAATAGTTGCCAATTTATATGTTTGCATCATTGGTAACTGAAAACAAGAAATTACCCAATATTAGTTGCATAACATTTTTGCTGCTGTGGCATGCAGACAGGCATTGATAGTGTTTGACTTTACTAATAATACTAAAATCAAATATCTGGTTTCATGGCAAAGTCATAAAGCTCCCCAGTGGCAAGGCACCAGGCGTGGATGAAATTCAATTTCAGATGCTGAAGGCTTTGGATGTAGGTGGGCTATCATGGCTGACACGCCTCTTCAATGTCGCATGGAGGTCTGGGACAGTACCTGTGGAGTAGCAGAAAGAAAGAAGGCTCCTGCCAATTGTCAAACCTAAGATTCAGGAGGAACAATGTGGATTCTGTCATGGTTGTGGGACAGTGGACCAGCACTTTACTCTTGCAAGACTTCTTGAGTGAGCATGGGAGTTTGCTCATCCAGTCCACATGTGTTTTGTATACCTAAAGAAGGCTTACAAATGTGTCCCTCAGGGGGGTACTGTGTGGGGTACTGTGGGAATATGGGGTTCCTGAGCTGCCGTGGCAAACCACCAGGTCCCTGTATGACCAAAGTGAGAGTTGTGTCCACATTCTCAGCACAAAGTCAGACACTTTTCCAGTGCGTGTTGGCAACCCACCAGGGTTGCCCCTTGTCTCAATTCTGTTTGTGATTTCCATGGACAGGATCTGAAAGCGCAGTTGGGGGGAGGAGGGTTACCGGTTCGACAAGCTCAGAATTTCATCTCTGTTGTTTGGAGGTGATGTGGTTCTGTTGGCTTCCTCGGCTCAAAATAAGCACCCTAAAGTCTGAGGCCATGATCCTCTGCCAGAAATAGGTCAATTGCTCCCTTTGGGTGGGGAGTGAGTCTTTGCCCCAGGTGAAGGAGTTCAAGTATCTCGGGGTCTTCTTCACGAATGAGGGAAGAATGGACCATGAGATTGACAGGCTGATGCAGCGTCAGCAGTTTTGCAGGCTCTGTACTGTTGTGGTGAAAAGGGGCTGAGCCAGAAGGCAAAACTCTCAATTTTTTCCAGTGGATCTATGTTCCTAACCGTTACCTATAGTAATGAGCTCTAGGTAAAGCCTGAAAGAATGAGACTGTTGAAATGAGATTCCTCAGGAGCAGTGTTAATTTTGACTGCTATTTTTAATTTCAGTCTAAGCCTTTAGATTAAATACCTTTTAGTTTTAGTCAACTTTTAGTTATTGCTACCCTTTATAGTTTTAGTTGACAAAAAGTCCTCACATTTTAGTCTTTGCTTTTAGTCCAAGCATTTATTCCCTTGCCTAAATCTGGTACCAAATCATGGTAGTGTGTTCTATGCACTCTGCTAAACCTGGGGTCCCTGCTTTCTACAGCTGAGAGGCAGAAAAGCTACAGATGCAATCATTTTTGACAGATTTATCCACAGTGGAGAAATAAACTAAATTATATTTTAGTCTTGTTTACTTTTTGTCAGTTTTAGTCATCAAAGATCTATTTTTGGCTAGTCTTAGTCTAGTCTTTCTCGTGTAAAAATGTGTGTCGAAAAACATTTTTTTTGTCATAGTTTTAGTAGATAAAAATAACACTGCTCAGGAGGGTGTCTTGGCTCAGCCTTAGACATAGGCTGAGAAGCTCAGACATCTTGAAAGAGCTCAAAGATGAGCAACTGTTCCTTCACATTGAAAGGAGCCAGTTGCGGTAGTTCAGACATCTGATCAGGATGCCTCCTATTCACCTCCCTGTGGAAGTCTTCCGGGCATGTCCAACTGGTAGGAGACCCTAGAACAGAGCCAGGGCTTGCTGGGGGGATTACTGTATATATCCAAGATGCCCTGGGAACGCCTTGGAAACCCTAAGGATGAACTGGAAAATGTTGCTGGGGAGAGGGACGTCTGGTTGTTACTTCGCCTGCTGCCACTGCCACCCGACCCGGATAAGCAGAAGAAGGTCAAAAGATGGATGGATGGATAATATCATGACAATCCTTTTTTTAAAAGTACTTTTAAATAATAATCTGGAAAATACTTTAAGTTACTATCAAAGACAGAGACGTCCTCTGAAGAATATTTGTCTACTTTCACATCAGGAGTTCAGAGAACACTCAAGACAACAGAAAAGGGATTTGGAGGACTATTAAAACAGTGAATATGTCCCATTTAAGAGGTCTCAGGTGTCAAAGTCTGCATGTGAAAGCTCACAGGGGAACGTCAAAGATGGTCCCATTCCAAAGGCTCCTCAGACTGCAGAACTGGTGCAGTTCAGTGCTGGGCAGTCTATGCAGGCAACGGAGGCTTAGTCCTCTGTAGGCTGGCTCCTTTGCAATCTGGAACCTGTCACTTCCAGCTGACCTCAAACACTTTACTGACCTTCACATTTGACCCAGACTGGTGAGGGTCGCCACCCAGGAGCTTTGAGCTGTCGTCTGGAACAGTAAACACTGACTGAAGTGAAGAAGTTGAGCATGAGGCGTTAAAGAAGTGAATCCAGAGTTAATTAGGGGTGACGGTGAGTAACTCAAACCTATCCTGGTCTAGCACCTTCAAATCCTCTTACTGCTTACACACACATTTTGAACCTGTCAGGTGCTAAGGCGCTAACGCACTGAATACTGGCCCGTGATAATAACACAAGTGAGAACAATCACTCATCAGCAGGACATCTTATTCTCATATGCAGAAATCAGTGCTTAAAAATCTTTTCTCTTTTGTATCTGTCTGTCTAAAAATGACTTTAAAGTAATCTTTTTTTGGAAACACAGCAGAAGCAAAAAAGAGAAAAGATCAGAAGCTACAGTGCTGACTAATTCATGCTGCATAAGCAGAAAATGAATACAAAAAACTCTTTGATAACAACACCATCAACATTTCAGACAGGATGCATCCTGGGAGCTCTGCAGGAAACAGCCCACACTGTAACACCTTACTGCAAAATGTTGGCTCTGATTTAGCGTTCAGACCTTTACTGTGAGTCATTTTTTCTCTCCTTGATGTTGAGAGTATAAAAACAAACCCAAAAAAGCAGGAGATGACAAACTATTCCAATAAAGATAACTTAACACACAGGACAAGACATCACCAAGTGCGGCTTCCTCTGTTATTAGTGTCCCTCTCTGCTATCTGTAAAGCTCATTCATGAATCCTTTTGAAAAAAAAATGAATAGAGATGTCCAGAAAAAAGGTGTGATGGTGCTGAGGAAATGAAGCAGTGTCAGACACAGCTGCAGCCTAAGGAGTCAGTTAAGACTTCCAACTGTCACTTCTTTTCATAACAGCATCCTCAAGTGTGAAGCAGGCATGACTGTGGATAATCAGCATGGCAACAGGCATGACCATGAGCCACTGAGGGTAAATTACTGAGTTACCTCAGCAAAAGAGCAGCCCTTGAGCAAAGTCATACTGGAATAATGATAGTGGAACAAAAGAGTGAGATGAGAAATGTCTGTGAGAGTGTTGATGTTAGATTTAATTGTAGGAGAACCCAAGGGGAGAGTGCTGAAAAATAAACGCTGTTGTTAAAGTGTGGCTGATTTGGCTTTGGAGACACTGTTTCATGTGAAGCATCAGAGAGGATCCAAAAACCTGCTGTGTCATTAAAACGGCCCTTTATTAGTATTGTTGATGAACTGCTTTTCTGGGGAAAAAAAAGCAAAAATAAAATAGTACACAATATCATACTGTGCAGTTGTATCTTTGTATTTTGCTTCTGCTTTCTTCAAGATAAATAACTATATTGGCAAAAAGCAGTTAGCAGCAGTAAAATATTTACAAAGTGTAAGCAAGTATAAAGAAGCATGCTAAAATGGCTACTATAAGGAGTGGAGTGAAAAAAACAGCATCTATCTGCTCAATCTGCTGATCCTCAGATAAAACAAGCATGTAGATAATGTAGATCATGTAGTCATTAAGACTGATTAGACATGTTCGTCTTTTATCTAATGAGTTGAGAATGTTTGCATTGAAGATGTATTCCACTTCACATTAAAGGTCACATAATGTAACCTTTAAGACAAGTTTATATTGTTCTCAGAGGTCCCCAAAACATGCCTGTGAAGTTTGTTGCTCAAAAACACTCCAGTATTGGATTTTTACATGTCTAAAAAAAAAACCCCTCTGTTTCAGCCCTGCTCAGAACAAGCTGTTTCTGTGACTGTGGCTTTAAACTTTAATGAGCTGTCTGACTCCGCCCCTGACCACACCACTCTCAGGGAAATGGATGTGGCTCTCCTGATCCGGCTGAGAGGAGGATCAGGAGAGGAGGGTGGAACTTTCTTCCAAGTGGGGTGGGCCAGCCAAACCTAGGGGCGGTGCTAACTCCCCAGATGACATCATGAGGGGAAAATCTGAGAACGGCTTGTTTCCGGGGGGGGGGCCTGATTCTTGGAGGGGATTGTTGACAGGCCAGGGTCACATATTTTTGTTTGTAAAGCCTGATTAAGTGTATTTTGCAAAGTATGTGACCTTTTAATCTATTACAATGCATAAGGACAAAAAAAAGCCAAGAAAAGCTAAATAACAGTGGTTGAAATAACAGTACAGTACTGAGTAGAACTTTTATGTACGCTTGGGCCAAAATTTATGGCTGAGGTAAGGCGTAGATGTGGTGTGTAAGCCTAACTGAGGGCACCATCGGGAAGAAGGGAGGATTGACACAGCCCTCGTTGTGCTCTAGATGTCCTTGAGCATTATCAGGCAAATCTGTCTGTTATAAAACAGACCAAAAAAAAACAGCCTACAATTTGAGGGTGGTGTAAGGCATGGATGTCACAAGGAAGCACGGCCTAGGTCACTGCTTGGTTGTGTTGCCCCTGGTCATGCTGTGGATGTCCCAAGAACCCAAAAACTGTCAGCAGTCTCCAAGCGTATTACCAGGAAGGAAAAGGAGATACTGTCAGCTTGACCTTGGCTGCTGAGCGACACACGTGTCAACATGTGTCCAGCCTAATTCTGACCTCAAACCCCTTTCAGGTCTCCCAGGAATCCTGAGCAGCCTACATGCCTAAAACATTTGCACAGGATTGTATATTTAGTAGTGCTGTTAAATGAAAAGAAACTTGATTAATGACAGGCTTTGTGATTAACTAAGTGTGATTAATCGTGTATATTGATTATACAAGTGGGGCTGCTGTCTAGACAAGGCTGCCCTCTTTTTCACTCTTTGCCTCTTCATCTGTAATTTGGTGGTCTCAAAAGTTGCATTGTTATTTCCTGAGAATTAGTTTTTGTTACACCCAAGAGCCTGGGAAGCTTCCTAGTATGAGGGCATATGCCGGTTTGGCACTTTGCCACGTCCACCTTGCCTGTACCAGGCCAATACCTCATCTCCCCCCAGCTGCCCCCTCCGCAAAGCACACACTTGTCCCAGGCATCTAGAAGCCGATCAGGTCCTGGGCACCCAGTATGCGCTGAGCTGGATCAGACCCGGGAAAGCACAGCTGCCATTCCTGTATCAAGCTGATGACCCTTCCCATCCTTTCTCTCCTGAGCAGCATTAGACACAAAGTCTTGCCAACGATACCCAAATATGCACCAAAGAGAAGTTGTCACAAAGGAGTTCAGCTGGTGCCTCTGCTCATCAGTCAACATCCAGGCCTCACAAGAGTATAGTAAGACCAGAAGGACTAAGGACTCTGCATGCTCAGATACCGGGAATGCCACACTGTCTTGCTCAGCAAACCAATTGCCCGATGCACAAGTCAAGTCTGCAGTTGATCTCAGCCTTGCTGGCAGCAGGTTGTTGGATTACACTGCCACGGTAGGTGAACTGCTGTACAACTAGGTTACGGCAGTTGATAACATCACTGAGAGGGGGTCAGCATCTCTTGCCTCAAGAGCCTTGGGTCACTGGTTTTGCACCCCGCGCCTTAAACTACATTGTACATAAACACTAACGAATGAAAGATCAGCGCAGGTTAAGTACTCCTGGCGCTGCAACCGTTTGACAGGCTGCATGTCACATGAACGTGATGGGGGAAAGGTCTTGGGACTCTTGTTGCCAGATGGGAAGAAAATCCATGTGCAGCAATTATAGATCAGGTGGTTTGAATGTTTCTGGTGGTGCTGAGGTGTTGTCAACCCTTTTTCAACTGTTTTAGTTCAATGAGGCAGTCTTCCAGGTCGGTACCTAGATATTTTAGATAGCCAAATATATGGGCAAAATACAAAAAAAGGGGTTTTATATGGTTTTCCCTTTAAAGCGGGGATAAAAGTGGTGATGTGGAGCTTTAATGCTGGCTCAGAGTTATGACTTAGTATGGGACTTAACAAAACTGAGCCCCTGTTAATTCAATTAGTTTAAGGCCAATTATGGGAAATAAAGAACTACTACAAATCCTCGATGCAATCATAAGTGTTTTCACTATACTGCTTGATTAGTATGGCAAGGTTCTTTTACCTAATTATATGACTGTTTAACATAAAGTGTAATATCATTATGTGTATGGAAATCTCAACAGAGCAGAGGCACAGATTGTAGACATTCATTCACACACATGCTTACACAGGATGTGTGCTACCTGCTGCTCCCTGAACACAAAGCGTCAGTATTCCCTCGATACAGAGCAATTAGCAGGTCTAATAAAAACCTCGGCACGTTAAAGGAGAAGCTCATTAGTCTCTCCTATAATTACACTGAAGCACCAGGGGGGACAGGCGACACCGGGGTTACCTAATTCACAGTCCATCACTCATGCACACCTACACACACTATGACAAAGCAGGTATGATGGAAACACACTCACCTTCTCATGTGAACTGAGCTTTACTGACTGACACCAGGGGGTTTACCATCTTTTCTGTCTTAATCACACACAGTTTTGCCACACAGCTGAAAGAGAACTTTATTGGCAATGTTGGCCACCATAACACCGGAGAGGCTCTGTGGTTTTGGGGCTTATTCACAGTCTCTAAGACAGGGCCCAGACTGGGTCTCATTCAGAGACTAGTTCAGGTTGAGTAGAGACGACAGCTTGTCAGCGGGTGGTGGTTGTGAATGAGAGAGGCGGGGCAGTGACAGGGAGGTGAAAAGTCAAACACTCAGACCGACAGCTGGCACCACCCAGAAGACCGAGCTCAGAGCTGTGAGGCAATCAGAAACTATAGAGGGAAATCCACGTGCCAGTGAGAGGGTGTTTCTCTGTTTTTGTTACAGAGACGAGGGGAGAGAGTGTAGGGCTAACAGATACACAGTGCACCTTTTTCTGCCCTTTTTGGCTTCCATCTTTGCAAATATAACATTTCTCCACCAGTCTTGTCCTCTGGTGGCAACTGAAATATCTCATAATTATCTGATTGACAGAAAAATACATGGTCACTTAAATACATCTAAATGGCAATGGTAATCACTTGATCATGTTCTAACAGCCTATTGGGTTTAAAATTTGTTTGGTTCCCTTATAGGCATTTGGCACTGCCAAAGGGATGAACCACCTCAAAATCTACAGAATAAGGTGAAAACAAGATTGGAGTAAAAATATATATATCTAAATTTCAATGATTTATAATTTAAAGAATGTTGCCTCATGGTCTCATAGTCTCATGGTTGTCTTTAAATGCAAAATGGCCTCTTTGATATTTATTACACTATCTTTAGTTGATGTATAATACCTATAATAACAAGTGCTGTCAGCATTGATACATAACTGGGATGCATCTAAGGTCATATGCCCAATTCGCACGGAATTACTTTTAACTAGGGACCTCTGGTTATTTGTAATAATCACAAAATACGTCCATGTTTTTAATCCCATGAAAATTGACCATATTTACTGGTGGAAAAAAAATTCCAGGGCAAATTACCTACCATCTTTCAGCTCACATGGTAGTCCATGGGTAATTCTAACCTGTGCAAATCAGCATCTCTTTAATTTAGGATGGTAAAATTTTGATAAACAGGTTAAAAATAGTGCTTCTCTTTCAGTAAATTTCAGCATACGTGTAAAAATGGCCTTATTTTACCAAACGTATTCATTCAAACTCTGCTGACCAAATGTGCCTGTGCACACCACTGCTCTCTTCATAAGCACAGTGCTTCTTCTCTACTTCCTACAGTTTCTCTTTGCAAGTGCCTGATCTTATATCCGTGTTATTTAGCCGTACATTAATACATAAGACAATTTACATTTGAAATGTGCCGCTTAATATTAAGTGGGGAGGTGGCAACAGCTGATCTGCACCAGGAGGTAGTTGTGGATATGTAATTATCCCAAATTTATAGAGCACAGACTAACATCTACAACATCAACTACATTAAAACTGTTAAAGGACAAAAGAGAACAGGTGAATTATTTCACCTTGATGTGTCATGAGAGCATTATAGGAGATATTCCATCAGTTTGTTATTATAGATCTAAAAAGTGCAAAATGTTGTGCAAAGCATCATATATAAAACTTGCTTTTTAGGTAGTTTTAATAACTTTTACTTGCATTTAGGCACAAATATTGCTTGATAACAACATTTTTATTGCAAATTGAACTCTTTTTAATAATATTTTAAAATAATATATAAAATGTACAATTAGAAATCATGTTAAACTTCTCTTTGTTTTTGGAAAGCATCCTGCAACCCCCCCTTCACTGTCTTGCAACCCCCATGGTGGACTCCCACTCTGGAGAACCACTGTTCTATTGCAAAGTCATGGTAACAGTACGTATTGGGCACATATGGAAATGTCTGTTGCAGACATAGCATTGCAGATTTGCTTATGCTGTCCAAATGCACCGCACCAAACACTGACGTCAGGAGGTAATTCCTAAATTACCAGAGGTCCACAGGTAATACTACTCCCATGCAAGTATTACTTTAGTGCGCTATCTATTTCTTTAATGACATTAATCAGATGATTTATTTTCCCATACAACAAATTTTGGTTGGGCCACTGCAGTGTCTCCCTGCAGCCATAGTGCCTTAATACCATATTTCACTTAAAAACTAACAGACAGCTCAGTGGAAAAGTCAAAGTCATCGACACCTTGTGTTATCAAACATCTTACTCTTTACTGTTCCCTTATTTCCTTTCAATCCATACGTTCCTTTTCCTGCTTTATTGCTGCATTCTTTTTAAGTCAGATGTCAGAGCTGGGACAGACATCACACCCAAGCTGACCGTGTTCCAGTTACCAGTTGGTAACACAGGGTTACTAAAGCTGCTTCGAGTTTCCAGAACAGAACAGCATAAAGGGGGCATTTTGGGTGACATGTCCAGCTGGTATCTTGGAATTTTCCATGTTCCAAGATCACTTGGAATACACCAGTTCATGTCATAATCTTCGATCCACCTTATTTTTGTCAAAAAAAAAAAAAAAAAACAGATCTGTAAAAAGAAGTCAATTAGCCTTGATTTAAGACAAATCCCAAATCAATCAAAAATAATAATTAAAAAAAAATTAAAATTTTGCATGCAAAATTTTAAATTGCGACCAAAAACGGGAGAGATTAATTGCAATTAACTATTGTAATTCTGAGAATAATCACGATTTCAATCATCAAGGTAGTGTGTAATACTTAGCTTAGTGGCATCTGGTGGAGCGAACTTCAACTGAATATATAAATTGTTTTATTTTTATTTTCTCCCACCTTTGGTAGGAACATGGAAGATGCAAAAATCAGAGATGGTGGAGTCCATAGAGGGGACCCTACCCAAGAAGAACTAACGGTTAAGTTATTACAGGTTACAAATTTTTACATAACCAGCTGATTAAAAACCTAATGAGAATGGCCTACTTTGAAATGTTATGCACCATTTTTACCAAGTTTGTGCTGCTGAATACTTCTGGGCTAAATATTACACACTGTACCTTTAATTATTTGACAGTCCTAATAATAAGATATTCCACACGCAGAGTTGCTTTAAAGCTTGAGTATGTAACATAAGATGAGAGCTGTGTAGAATCAACTCTACTCCCCCCTCCCTTCCTGTTCTTCTCCATGTTTGAGCTCCGTAGCTCCGCCCATCATCTCACATACCTCCTCGTGGATGTGCATTTCCGCTGAATCAAATACTGACCATGGCAAAGCTTTCATGAAGTGATTTTGCTCCACTTTTCCACAGAAATCAATGGCCGTGTTACAGGCAAGAAAACGCTTCGTCTCAGCATGAACAAATTCTACATAGGACCGAACACCGCTGGTACCTCCGCCACTGTATCAACTTCTCATTAAGCTAAGAGGCAGAAGCGCACCTACTACAGCGGCCAATAGGAACGCTCCCTCTGACCGGAGCTGTGATTGGCTGCGAGTGCTAGCCTCCTCATTGGCTTGAGCATCGTCCCTTGCTGATTTTCCTCAAGTGAGAGTGCAGTGAGGAGGCATTGTAGAAGTTTGTTATTCTGTTAGATGGCTTTAATAACAAAGCCCTGATGGATTGTGTTGTTTTTGTGGGCATACAATACAAAAAATAAATCGCTTCCTACAGCTTTAAGGTACACCATTTGGAAACCACTTGCCTAGAGGTTGTATCCACATTTCTTAAGTACAGAGGATGTTGTCCTTAAAGTGGGCAGTCTGGGTTCAAAAATAGCCTGTAACTCCTTTTCTGTATATCATTCCACACTGTCTCTTCCCAGTTTCTGACTCTCTCCTCTGTCCAATTTGAAAAAAAAAAGGCTAAAAAAGGCCCCAAAACAAACCTAAAAAGTAACAAAAGTATAATGATGACATCTTGCCCTATTTTAGTTTGTACATTTTAACATAGTTTGAGAACATGCTATCCCAGTGTTTGCATGTGTAAGCCTCTAATGGACATCAATTTGTTAATATTTTATTCAAAAGCCCCTTGAACAGACTGAAGGGACATATGAAGACTTGCCCACACACTCACAAATGCACACATAAGCTGATCCAGTGGGTGCAGTTTGTAAGAATAAAGCTCCACTCTCATGGAGGTCTATCTGACATGAGCAGGTCTAATCTGTACCACAGCCTGGCTCTGACCTGACAGCTCCCGGCTCGGGCAGGCACTGATGCCTACAGGGTAACAGTCAGCAGCCAGTGGGTCGTTTCATTGTTCTCTGACAGAGGGAGAATTCAGAGTAACATGAACAAAAGCAGCCCTGTTCAGAGGAGGAAAAGAGATGCAGGGATGCTTCAGCTAGCATCTAATATTACAGTCTAAAAGGGGGAAATATTCTTAGAATTGTGCTCTGTGTGTTGGTGTTTGTCACCATTTAGATCTAACACCTTTGAATGCTCTGATGGAAAACCTCAAATATGGGTAGACTTGTGTGACACTGACTCTGGATGACTCACTTATGTCCAGCTGTCACTCAGATTCTCACTCCTCTTTTCAACTTCATTACCATCAAAGCATTTCAATTGAACTTTGCCTTCATCTCAGCAAGAAGACAATTTCCACCTGGGACAAACGCAGACGGGCAGATCCAATCCCCCTCCTTTCTTGATCATGTCAAACCCCCCTCGAGTGTCACCTGACAGCTGAGTGACACAGCGACAGCAGCAAGTGGGGGGGACATGGGAGGGAGAGATGTGATGAGCTGCAAAAGTTCACACCATTAATTACGCAGACATCACCTCTCCCGTTGCGGAGGATTCTGCAGGAAAAGGTCAGACGTCTGGCTCGCATACAGACCAGCTCTCTGTGCATGCCACGGCCCCCGCCGGCCTTGCCTCTACTCTGCTCACATCTCACTTTAGAGACGTGAGTAATGCCTCAACAAGACTTCTAATAGCCCCCAAAATGCCACAACAGCGCCTGTTAATGCAGCCATAAACAATACCTACACTCAGAGGCCAAAGCTTAGGCCACCAAAACATGAGAAAGACTAGAAGAGATGAAGTGAGATAGCAGATAGAAGGATTTTAAAGACTATAGACGAATGAATAGATAAGACCTTAGTGTAATGCAGTCAGTTCATGTCTGACTGTACAGTGCTGTGATTGAAAACTGAAGTTCAAGCATCTTTAAGGCACTTTTCATCAGTAGTGATTTTGGCAGTTCTCTTACTTTCACTGTTTTTGTCCAGCACATTTCATAACAATCCTAAGTTACTTACTTTAAGCAGTGGCATGTATCTTCCATCAAGTCTTTGCAGTGAAAAATGTTTCAAAAAAGTTATCTGGCTGGCCACATAAAAGTGATCAATTTGTCTGGCCCATACCCTCTGGCAGCAGTTTTAGGCATTGATCAAAACAACATAGAAATGACCAGTTATTGCTGTGTTTGCTTTTCAAGGTCAAAAGGAGACATCAATATCAGTTTTAGGCTGTTTCAACAGCGGACTAACCTGCATGCCAGTTGGATGTATTTCACACATCCTTCTGGAAAACCTTCAATACTAAGCTTTTGGAAAAGGGCAGAAAATTTGAAAAAAACTCAGAGTGTGATTGGATGAACATTCTGTCTGTCCCATCTTTATGGGCTAATCAGATCAACAAAACACATGACGTAGCTGCTACCGAGGAATAACGCGAACCATGGCGACTATAGACATGTCAGTACACGACTTTTGTCGTTTTTGAAAAGAAAACAACTCACTGCTGGTCTTTGTTCTTCTTTTACAAAGAAATGTGGTCAAGTTCTGATAAAACTGGCGCTTTAGCAGCATCCACGCTAAGCTCTTCTGCCGTAATTGCACCAGCCTATTGTTGCTGCTTGCTTACATCACGACTCCGCCGCACCTGAAAGTACTGCCCCTCAGCAACCGGGCCCAACGGTTCAGACGGGAGCTTTGCAAGATGGATTCACACAGGCTTCAATGGGTTAAAAGTAAGAGGCTACAATTTATGGTTCAAAAGTTACTTAACTTTTAATAGCCTGTGTTTCTTCTTATGGTATACTACATCTCAGAGGGTTAACAAGCAGACAGGTAACTAACTGACATCACTCATTTGTGTCAGTGTTATAATGTGGAGCACAGTAGGCAGGTAAAATGTGTGTTCTTTCCCCTCCTGGCTGGTATAAGCTAAAGTTTGAAATGTAATAGTAACATAAAGCAAGTGTCCTTGCTTTGCACAGCGTCTCTGTCAGCAAGCTATGTGCTCCAATGGATAGACTTGGTTTAACTGAGCCCAGAGCTGCAGCAACCATGTGCCCTCATCCAGTCACTGGGTGAGGGCACATGGTCAAAAATCAGGCTTGAAATCCATTAATGAGTGGCCAAACTAACACAACATATTGCATGCTTTTAACACTCACATTCAAAGGTAGAGAAAGTACACAACTATTGTACTCAAGTAAAAGTACAGTTACTCTTTTTAAATTTAATTAAGTAAAAGTACTGATTTATAAATCTACTGAGATAGAAGTAAAAAGAATTTAACTAAAAGTTTACGTTAAGTTCTTAGTACTGAGTAGCTACTGAGGAGAAGTTAGAAGAACAAGAGAGCAGATCTCTAACCAAGGCTGTTCAGTCAAAGCCACATCTCTTTGATAAAGTAAAATGCAGAGAAAAAATTTGTATATTGGTCGCCACTACATAAAGTTCAACTACACTTTTAAAGTGTTAAATGTTTTACAGTATGACAGAGCTGCAGTATAGTGGTGAAGAATTCACACTGCATCCTTTAGGAACACCAAAGTCACAGCTGACAACTCTAACTCTGTGAATAACTTCCCTCATGGTGCTAATGTGTCTCACCTTAAAAACAACAACAGTCTACCAGATGTATGGCCCAAAAACTTCCAGCAGGAATCACTGTAAAACAGGAGGCCAAAAAAAAATAAATCTAAGAACTGTGCCAAAGTGTATGATGGGGAACTCTGCCCACACATGACCTCAGATTTGACATTTCAGTAGGAAGCTTAGATCAGTGTTTACAGAGGTGAACTAGCACTGGTAGATCAACATTGTCAAATAACACCAAAAATGTAACTATTTCAATCTGACTGGAGTTAAAATACACTTTAGAAGTTAAAATTAACTCAAAAATATTTAACCCTGAAATATCAACACTTCAGTTATTGCTGTTTTGGGATGTGATGTTACTCTGTCAGGAAAAATTAACCAGAATTTGCTGTAAATTTGCTGGCAGGTGGCATCATGAAATACTGCTTTTAACGGACAGCCTTCAGCTGTAAAAACTGAGTCAATTAGGCAACAATCTGACACAGCACAAATCAGTCGGATCAACAAGCTGAGAGTGCCTTACTTTTTCCCAGCACAGCACAGCACTCTATTACAACCCACTTTCATTAAAAGTTTCACCCCGTCTCCCTTCTCTGCTGTTGTTACTCATGTTTGAATTCGAGCTGTGTTTTCCCCTGGGGAACTCCACTGAAAGACTGAGGGGCAAGTGCTGCACTGACTGCACACTTGAACTTGTTATTTCACTTATTGTGCGAGTGGATGATAACGACAGGACAGGGAACTGCCTGGGTCTTTGCTTTGAAGTATGAGACGAAGGAAGAGGAAGAGAGACTAAAGATGTGGACTAAGAATGAACAGGTGAGCAATTGAAGTGTTGGCTGGGATCAAAAAGGGTGGAGGACATTAAAATAACAATACAACACCTCGACAAGTGCAGCAAAAGAAAATCTGAGAAACTTTTTTAATGCAGGTATTAGATCACACATGTTTTACTATTTAATTTACAACCCTTTATAGGCTTGCTGTTAAGCTGTTGCATAATAGAGCAACAACAAAAATAATCTTTACTGCATCAAATTAGGTTACTGCTCTAAAGATTACACAATTAACAATGACCTCCTACTTATTCCTGTTCAAGCCCTGGAAAATAAGCATGGTGACAAACTTTCCAAAGCCCATAGTACTTTTAAAAGCTTTAAAAAACATGGATTTGTTTGACAGATTGATCCTCAATTTTCAACCACAAGAAAGAGCAATTTTTAGTCAACACAGTCTAAGAGAAGTACAGGCTTGTTGTTCCTTTAAACCATTTCTGTGTAGCTTTTGCTGTATTCTTCAGGTTATTGTCTTTTTGGAAAATTAATCTCCCAAGCTGCAGTTCTCTTGCAGACTGAATAAGACTTTCCTCCTGGATTTTGCCACATTCATCTTACCCTTGACTTTCACAAGTCTTCAAGGGCAGCCTGCTGAGAAGCATTCCCACAGCATGATGCTGCCGCCACCATGCCTCACAGTGGAAATGGTGTGCTTGTGCTGTTGTGCAGTGTCCATCAAATGTAATGTCTTCTCTGATAGCCACAAAGAACTTTCTACCATTTGACCATGAAGTCTCCCACATGCCTTTAGGTGAACTCTGGTCAAGATTTAATTTGAGTTTTCTTCAACAGTGGCCTTGTCTTTTCTACTCTCCCATAAAGCTTTGACTGGAGAAGAAGTAACAGTTGTATGTATAGTCTCTCCCATCTCAGCTGCTGAAGCTTGTAACTCCTTCAGAGTAGTCCTAGGAGTCTTGGTGACCTCTCTTACAAGTCTCCTTCTTGCACAGTCTTTTGTGAGGACAGCCTGATCTACGCAGATTTACACATATGCCATATTCCTTTCATTTCTTGATGATAAATTTTACTGGACTCTGGGGGATGTTGCCTGGAGTGTTCTTTTGTCTTTGTGGTGTAATGGTAGCCATGAATTCTGATTGACCAGTGACTGGACTTTCCAGATGCAGGTGTCTTTTAACTAGAATCACTTGAAACACATTCACTGCACTCGGGTAATCCCCATTTCACTAGCACCAGTCAGCTGGACCTCTGTTGAATTGGGTCAGCCACTTATCAGGGGGTGAATATTTATGCAATCACTTATTTTACATTACATATTTTTATTTAATTGGAGTAGAAATCTGTTTTCACTTTGACATTTAAGAGGGGTTTGTATATTTTTTCTTCAAAAAAGTCAAATATACAGTATATAGACCATGATTGATTTATAAAATTAGTAAAAGGGTAAAACATCCAAGGCGGTGAATACTTTTTGTAGGCACTGTTTATCAGCAATGAATATTAGCAGAAGTTTTCAGGTTTGCCAGTAAATTGTTAAAAATTACACAGAAAGACAAAATATACAGTGACAAAGGCAAAATACACAGAAGAATTTAAATCTTTTAACACTGTGAAATACCCCATGTACATTGAATCAATTTTCTTATTATTGTGATATAAGTTGTTTAAAAACAGTGACACCAGACATTGAATTGTACATCTTACAATTTTCTTTCGGCAAATGAGTCCATAGTAGAATCTGATTAGTCCCAGACCTCTGATGAGTCCCAGCCACTGATTTACACACAAACATTTGCAAAAGCACAGACAGACACACACCCTTTATGCACAGACTCACACACAATAAAAAAAAAAAACTGGAGGGAAGAACTCCCATGAAAGAACAAGAATTAAATCCTCCTCTCCTGTGGTGAGGATAAAGTTCTCTCAGCAAAGCACCGGCTCCTACACCGACCTCAAAGTCAGAATATCAGCCCAAGAAATGGAATTTCAAGTACATGATATTCTGAGCTACATTCACTTTGATTAGACTTATCAGCGGGCACATACAGAACTGACTGACAGGCTCTGTTGGACAGAGTATCTTCACCTACTCTTCTTTTTTCTTTTTTTCTAAAATTTCAAATGAGTTGGCACCTTTTATTTTGTCTGAGCTGCTGCATTTACATCCTCCAGTCAGAGGTTGCTGAATTGCCAAGGTGCAAGCAGAGGTAACAGAGCCTGGCAAACCTGTAAAACAGTTTACCTGGATCATATCAACACAACGTGCGCTTTACTTGAATTATTTGTGGTAGGTTTTTTTGGGGTCATTTTATTAGTATTTGCTTTTGTTATAATGTGTCTTAAGCCTGTTCAGCACTAAGGTTGTTTTAAATGTGGTATGAAAATATATTTGGACTTGATTTGACTTCCTCCCCTTTCTCTCCTCCTTTTATCAACTCCATTTTCTCCTCTCTGCTGCTCCCCTGTCCTCTGTGATGAGAAACACACCCAGTCTGCCACAGGTAATTGCCTTCTCTTGCATGCAGCCTAATGCTCTCTCTTTTCTCTCATTGTTTCGCCTCCGTTTTCTTCACAACAAAGCAGATAATTTTGTGTACATGCAGCCCACATTCAGAGATCAAAATCAATCTTTAGGTCTGTTTGTCCATTGTGCTTATCTATATGCAAAATGAATTTGGTTTCCTTTCTGCTTCACCCTTGTACTTTTTTAAAACACACAAAACAAGAAAGAAGAGTTTTCCAGCTCTGCAGTGCTGGCTGGTATAAGCTAATTCCTTGCTTGTGTGAAAGAAGAAACAAACTTCATTTTCCACATTGCTTCCCCCCGAGAGTCCCAATTTGAACCACTTTGATGCCAAAATAAAAAGTCACAGAAGAATCCTTTAAACGTCTCATTCTGTCAATAAAAGTGGTACAGATTTCAGACAGTCCAGGAATGGTTATCCATCACACAGGAGTGGGTTTGCAGGGATGACTGACGCTGTCTCTGTCTGAACTAATCAACAGAGTGCTGGGTCACCTGTCCAGTTTGACAGATTAGACCCCCCTCCCCTCCCCACAGCACCCCACTTCACCGCACCCACACACACAGTCGTCTGAGGCCATCACAAATTAGTGCGGGCCATCACCGTTTCCTTGCCAACTGGCCTGTAACCAGGCAACGTTGGTCTGTGTGAAGATGTCTTCAGTGGGTATATGTGAATGTACACTCACAGAGGATCGGGCTTGATATGTGGTGTCAGACAGGGTATTACTTTAAATCTCCAGCCATCTGAACCCCTTCTATGCCAGGCCTGCAGCACATACATAGACAGTATGATGTACACACTTCACACTCTGACTCTGCACAGTTGCATTCGCTCATCTAACAGCTGAATTTCCTCTAATTCACAGGAGCAGTTTAAACTCAAGTATCCACTTAAGTCCGCCTACGTACATCTCAAAAGTATGTGACCTTGATGATTATTCCTGTTTCATCTTCTTGAGACAGAAGGAGTAAATCCTCACTGAATAGAGCACTTAACGCAATGTTAATCCTTCAAGGTACAACGGTTAGGGTGCAGAAATCCATTTTAGATGATACAAAAGAAACCTCGGATTAGGTACATGACAGAAATTTATATCTCAGAGTCATCATTGTACTCCATCTGCGCATCCAGGCAATTTAATTGAGATAGTGATCTGTGCTTTTTCTCTCAAAGCTGTAGGTGATATCAGAGCTGTCGTCTGACTGTGTGAGCTCTGTCTACTACACAGAGAACATTTTATTTTCCCTTGGTCATAGACACCCAAGATTTCAAAGGTGTCGCTGGAGATAATATGTGGTTAAATGGGTCCCTTCGAACCTCATGACACAAGTTCCTGCTAAAGGTGTGAGATATGCAACAAATCTGGCTTTTTCTGCAAGCACAGCACTGAGTCTGCGTGGATAGGTCTTAACTCAGTCTTTCATACCTGTGCACTACAATCTTGCTCCATTCTTCTTTGCAAAACTGTTCAAGCTCTGTCAGGTGTCATGGGGATCGGGCGCGAACAGACCCTTTTAAATTCAGCCACAAATTCTCCATCGGATGAGGTCTGGGCTTTGACTCACTCCAAAACATTCACCTTGTTGTCTTTAACCTTAGAGGTCCAGTGGCTATTTTTCCGTTTTGTTGATTTTCTTTTGACAAAATAAACAACTCAGAAAATGTATACCATACTCATGTTTGGGATAATCTTTTTCAGCACTACCTCAACTTCATGAAATGAAAATTAGATTTTTTGAAGTTTAATTTGCTGTATTAGATATAGGGCCTCCGATTAAACACAACACCCAACAAAATGTATTTTCAAAAATTGATATTCAAAACAATATGTTTTCATTATTAAAAACAAATTACAATATGCAGAAATTAAAAAAAAAATACCAGTGCCAGTCCTGTTCAGCATGGTCCACTGTCCCCTATATGTAACATTAATTTCTATATCAAACTAAAATGATCATATTTCCTGTTTTACTTGGCCTATTGACATCAAACAAAAACTGAAAGAAAGCTTAAAGTTCATGCTTTCCACACAAAGTGATTGCAATGCAAAATGTGGCTTTGTTTTCATGCTGTCATGTGACAAAAGCAGCACATGATGTAATCACGCCAGCGTGATTGTGGACTCCTAAGAGTTACACCATTTCTTCGTAGCGTACACTTTATGCTTCAGGTCATTGTCTTGCTGGAAAATAAATCTTCTCCCAAGCTGCAGTTTCCGTTGCAGACTGAAAAGATTGTCCTACAGGATTTGCTATATTTTGCCGCATTAATTTTACCCCCTGTCTTAACAGGCTGTCCAGGGACTGCAGCTAAGAAGCATCACCACAGCATGATGCTGTCACCACATAGCTTCACAGTGGGGATGGTGAGTTTGTGGGGATATGCTTGGTGTCCACTATACACAGCTTGTCTGATGGCCAAATAGCAGAATTTTGGTCTAAGCAGACCAAAGAACTTTCTTCCACTTGAGAATGAATCTCTCACTGCCCAACCTTCAGGCTTGCCATTTTCTGGGTGAATAGAGACAGACTAGCTCTGTAGGAGCCAGTGAGGTTTGTAAGCATACAGAGAGGAACCATCAGACATCCCAAATGAAAGAAATTATATTTTTTAATAAATTAATAACTGTTTTGGCTCCATATTTGGAGGACAGTCCAACAAACATACTGGAACACTGGGTGGTGGCAGAGGAGGAGGGAAAGCTGTGAGGTTTGGTTTTTGGTCTGAGAAATTGCTGCTAAAGTTGGATATCTACTGGACATTAACTCTAAAAATTGCATAAAATGCTTTCAAAGTTTGACACACAATTTCTTAAAAATTCTTCTCAAAACAGTTCTCCTCAAAAGAAAGCATGGAAACCTTACTCTGTGTCACCACCAAAACCCTGACTGTTTCAAGTAAACACCGTATCAATCTCTTAATTGACCAGCAACACTTTCCATCTCCCCCTCCTGTCTCTATCTGTACTTCCATCATATCACAGCAGCTCACTCCAGACAGCCACTGAGATGCATTACCCAGCACTGCATGGCACACAGGCACACATTTCACTGCACCTTTATATCCAGAGCCTTTTCCCTGTACAGACTTTGTCTCTAAACTTTACAACCATATTCCCCTGTGTGGTTTAATCCAATCCCAGTCAGAGTCCCAGACTCAGGTCTGAGGGAAAAGATGCAATCAGAATATCATCATGGCTTTTATTTGACAGGTGATGCAATATAAAGTACTGCAGGATTGTAATTCATACTCTGGATACTATAGGGGTGGAAAAAGCTGCAATATCTAGCTGAAACTTATCCCAGGGTAAAAAGTGACTGTGGCAGCAACTTGAGATGAACTTGTATAAGCCCTCAGTGTGAATATGGCAACTTGTGTTATGTCACAAGGTCTGACTGGGTTTGATTTAGACACAAAAGGGGACCAAAGTGGGTTATTATGCTGAGAAAGCTGACCCAGCTAAATGTCCAGTTTTCTCTACCTTCTGTCAAAATAATGATTGAATCCAACACTATCTAAAATGTGGAATAATATTTGCAAAATGTAAGCAGACCACTTCATAAGTAGACATGGCAGAGGAAGGTGTTTTATTTGTCTTTCCAATAAACAACAGAAAATGCAAATTTCATTTGCATCTATATTATTAGCAATCTGGGGAAGGTCTGTTTATTGTGCCTTTCAGGGGCCCAGCTGTTTCTGTGGGCAGGCCTAGTGACTCTAAGCTGGTAACAGTGTTAACTGTAGCAGGTACCACGGTTGGAAGAAAAAGACCTTAAATTTCAGCTGCGTGTGTTCATATTAAACGAGATCAGAATGAAGCAATATTGTTTCAAGCTTAGCTTTTTAAACATTGATACAATTCTGATTCAAAAAATTGAAAATCAATGTCTGTTTAGATACCATGGCAACAAAGATACAAATCCTAGGCATCCAATATTGGGTCATTTTTCTTTGTTTTATTACCAAAAATGCAGGCGAAAAACTGCACACTGTCTAAACAGCACAAAACACAAAACATTGCTGTTTGTGCAACAGAGACATCGCTCTGTCTTTGTGTTTAAAATATAACCTAAATTGGGCTTAAATTTTTCAAAGCACCAGTACTTTTGGGTGCTTTCGAACCACATGAATGTAAGGTTGTTTCATTTCTAAGCACATTCTATTAAAAGTAGAGATGTGTGATGTTGGGTTTGAGCTGATAACAGATAGGCCAGTATTCACAGATTAATTGTTGCCGATACAATATTTTATGTGTATTCCAGACCTTAAAGTCAAGTCCCTAAAACAAAGTTTTAGGAATAAGGATGAACAGAGAAAAAGACTTGAGCTGTTATAGGTTTGTTGGTCCTGCCTAAAACTCCACGAACTTATCTGTCTCTATATTTTAGATACAGTTCACAGTTATAAATATCAGCGCAAAGATTCATATCTGGGCGCTGGTTTAGCTCAGTTGGAAGAGAGGGCACCCATATACAGAGGCTGTATGTACTCCTGGTCTTGCCGCATGTTTGGTGAGTGTCTTCCCCCACTTTCTCACTCCCCAAATTTCCTGTCTTTCTACAGCTGTCCTATCAAAAAAAGGCAAAAAGCCCAAAAATAATCTTGAAAATTGTTTATATCTGCCATGACTGATATCATGCATCCCTAATTAAAACAGCAAGACACTTGCTGAATGAACTTGAGAAACTTTCCATGATATGGATGGGAAAACTTTTATCTCTCTGCTCTGCTCAAAAGATGCTCCCGGGATCAGTCAAGCAGCATGTTTTGACTCTCCAGGGAGTTCGTGGCTAGAAACCCCCATATGGATACATACATTTATGACAATGCGTATTGAAAACAATAAAATTAGTTGAATGTAATCAGTCTATAAAAGCATAAATCAGAATGGTGCAACAGCTTAATGCTATAAAGGAGGAGGCTGGGGTGGAGGAGGTTAAGCTTTGCCAGCAGCAGCAGCAGCAGCAGCTTGATTTATCAGCATTAATGCAGGCAGGAATTAGTGAGAAATATTTAAATACACTGCTGTGTTGAGAGAAAGACCTGTGATTGGCTGTGGGAGCCGGGAGGCGGTAATTGGCTGGCTGTCAGCTGATCACAGCTGGGCGTATGATTACTGTGCCCTGCATGAACTAATGCAAAGCTTCATTCGGTTTGTTCATGAGGGGAACAAAAGATAAAAATGAAAAAAAAAAAAAACCTGAGCAAGCAAGAACACAAAAGAAAAAAAAGAAAAAGTCCTGGATAAAATAAAGTGCCACTTCTAAGTTGTCAAACTACCTCCATACAGTCTAGAAGCGGGCCAGCACCCTCCTCTGGGACTGAGTGTGGCTCTAAAAACTAGCTAAGGCTTGATTTTGTGTGACAGTTGGAGAGAGATAGAACAAAACAGATTGTAGATAGTCTGAAATGGGGCGCAGTCTAAATGAAGAGAGAGCAAAAGCTGCACTACCCTCAGGGTGTCTCCAGAAGCACAGAGGATTGCAGAAGACAGTCAAACGGCCCTCAGCAGGCTGTCTAAACATGTGTTCAAATAAACACTTTACCCCCCGTCGATGCTTGTGAAAGCTTTCACACTGGAGAGAAGCATGTACGAAAACACAATGATGCACATGAACACAAGACTGAGATTCAAGAAAGAGCTTTAACACTGCAGCTCTTAATGTCACTCTCACTGAGACATAAACATGTTGTGAACCCCATTTTTCTAAGAGACTTCATGAGTCAAAATCCTTGTCAAACACACATACACACACAAAGCTGTGATGGAGTATCCATGTCAGTCAAACACAGGGCATAGTCAGGTCAGCACAGTGACAAAGATGGAGATTGGTGACCTTTTCCCCCCAAACCTCCCATATACATGGAGGTGAGAACCCTTCATTACCATTGGGCCAAACCCTCTATCAAACACTTAGTCCCAGCTCAGCATATTCAGCAGCTCTTCACAGGATAAAAAGGGGAACAAAAAGGGGGGAAAACATTTGTTTAACGAGCCATCCGTTGCCCCTGGCCATCTTTCTCCTCTATTCAGCCCCTGCTTCTGCTGCAGGCCTGCCCCAGGGTCAACCCCCCCCACCCATGAACACCATCAAAACCCCACACCACTGATGGCAGCCGCTCCATTCACCACCGAGATTTATGATGTCTAATAGCGGGCAAATGGACCCAGGGCTGAGGTGTCCCTAAGGGAGGCTGCCCCAGACTTATTTTCTCCAAATCTAAAGAAGAAAAGAGCTGAAAAAAGGGGGAGCTAGGGGAAACTGGCAGGAATGATGGGAGAGCTTTAGTGGGTCTGTCGGAAACATTTTCAAGGTTGCCATCCGGGTCGGGTGGGACCCTTCAAATTGTCTGTCAATCTCCAACAAGAGTCCCTCCCCTGATGAAGGGAAAAGAAAAAGACATAAAACAGAATAAGGGACAAATGGCATCTGTCACCACTGATTTTTTTCTTCCTGAGCCTGTTCTAGGCAATTTCAATAAAGTCCCACTTTCAGACAGAGGGTCAGTCTCTTGTTCCTTGGTGGTGGTAGAAAACCCCAATCCTGCACCCTCCACTCAATAATCCTATTCCCATAATCCTCAGAGGTCACAAAGCAAGAAAAAGTCCCTGCTCTCACTTTCTGACCAACTCCCCTCTCCTTTTAAAGCAAGAGAGGAGTTGTTTAAACAGAGTTACTAAAGGAAGAAAAAAGAGGGGATTGATGTCCTTATATTTTTGCTAAGAAAAAGTACTTTTTTCTTGCAGGAAATAATCAAGTGCTAGACTGGAGTGTGGAGAAATAGCAGCCCTGGCTTTGTCCAGTGCAAACTAAGTTCACATACAGCATCTATAAAAGGTATTCTCTCCTTGTATGTCATACCCTTTTATTGGTTTTATAAATCAATCAAGGTCAATATAATTTGGCTCTGTTGACAAAAAACACAAAGAGAAATCCAGTGTTGAAAAAAAACTTATTAAGTTGAGACAATAGTTCACCAAAATGCATGCTCTACAGTCAAGTGTGAGGAAGTTCTGTGGTCTGATGTGACCAAAATGGTGCTTTTAGGCCATCAGACAAGACACTTAGTCTGGCAGACACCAATCACTGCACATCACCACAAACACGCCATCCCCACTGTGAAGCACGGTTGTGGCAGCATCATGCTGTGGGGATGCTTCTTGGCAGCCAAACCTGGAAGGCTTGTAGAAGCAGAGGGTAAAATTCATGCGGCAAAACATAGGAAAATCCTGGAGGACGATCTTATTCAGTCTAGAGAGAACTACAGCTTTGCTGAAGATCTGTTTTCTAGCAAGGCAATGACTTAAAGCATACAGCGAAAGCTACACAGAAATGGTTTAAAGACAACAAGGTGAATGTTACTGAGTGGCCAAGTCCAGACCAATCCAATAGAGAAACTGTGGCAGGATTTGAAATGGGCTGTTCACGCCTGATGTCTGGGCAACCTAACAGAGCTTGAGTAGTTTATCAATGAAGAATGGAGAATCATTGCAGTGTCCATATGTGCAAGCCTGATTGAGACCTATACACACAGACTCAAAGCTGACTCTACTAAATACTGACTTGAAGGGGCTGAATATTTTTGCTGTCACTTATTTGACATATTTTCATTGAAGAGACATTATTTTGTAGAAATCTGTTTTCCCTTTGACATTAAAGAGGATTTTTGTATTTCTTTGGGGGAAAAACACATTATATTGAACATGATTGACTTAAAAAATTCAATGAAAGGGTAAAACATCCAACAGCATGAATACATTCTTTAGGCACTGCAGAAGCCTTTCTAGAGCCCTAGAAGCCCCTCCAAATGTTGTACAGGCAGAAGAAAACTTCAAAAAGACTTGGAAAAAAATGTAAAATGTTTTACAAGACTCAAGACTTTTTGTTGAGGACAACAGGCTCCTTAGGTCTATATGGAGGGCCTGCTTTAGAGACTCAGCTAAGACAGTTCCAGTGTACCTGTTTACATTTGCTATAACTAGCATGAGATTGTTCCCAAAATGCTTCAATAAAGTCAAGGTTTCAAAGGTTAGCTTACAGTGTGTTTGCATGCAGAGAACAGGGCCATTATTACAGGCCCATGATAATTATAATCACTGAGGATGGGAATTCACAGTAATTTTAGTACCCAAATATATTCACATACAGTCCCTCAGATACCATACTGTTAAAGAGAGATGAACTGAAATTCACAGAGCTTTACCTTACTCTGGGACAAAGTAGCTTACTGCAACATAAAGTATGACTCCATGGAGAGATTTGTCCTTGAGTCGGTAGAAACAGCCACTTTATCAACACCCTGCAAAACAGACGCTCTTTCCTTATACATCTTTTCCACTCACATGGCTGTTGTTCATGATGATGGTGGCTTATTCTCCAACTCAACACACACCATCAGTAACCATTACTACGACCTGTGCTAACCAGGGCTAACACGGCTAAAAAAGATGCGATTGGAGACTGCCTGTCGTCCGTCTCTGCCGGTTTCTTCTTTTGCTTCAAGCTCATGTGGTTACGTATTTTCTAACATTACCAGCACTTTTTTCATGGGCTTTCCTGCCTTGTTTGTAATAAGTTTGACAGAAAATCATCTTAAGAGGAAAAGGAAGAAAAAGAGCTTAACCCTCTCTGCATTGTTCCCTTTGTTGATTAATGGGAGCACAGTCTCAAAGACGGTATCTTTACTACTTGCAGCTCTGGTTGAGGAATAGGAGAGACTGAAAATAATGAGCTCTGCTGTGACAGCTGAGATAATGAAGTGAACTATGGACCCTGCTGACATTTAGACAGAAAATACCAAAAAAAAACCCAATAGATGGTAGCACACAGCTCTGTTTCATTAAAATAAACAGACCAGCATAAATATACAGGTCATTTAACTGTTGCAGACCTTTGCAAAAGATCCCAAAAATACCAAACAGTCACTGTAGCCACCTAAACACTGTTAGACCTGCATACAACAGATGAGCTTCTTTCTCATGAACATATTGATTTGAGCAGAGCTAAGTACTTCTGAATGTACAGGAAACACGAGTTGCAACTTGTTATTAGTAGAAAGTAACTGGCTGTGATTAAGTGAATAATTGGCTGTTTGGCTGGCAGCTGGTGCTTGTGAAAATCCCCGAACAATACCACATTAAAAAAGTTCAGCTATTTTAGTAAAGCTTCGGTGTGATCATCACAAATAAAATAGATCGTCATTCCACTTGTAATGGCACGAGTTATCACTACCTTGGCAGCTGTTTCCTTTCAAGGAGATAATTCTTATCATAATGACACCCTCAGCACCAAACCATGACAGGCACCCTGATGAGCTGCTATATCTACAACTGAGCCAGCAACAAAGATGACAGTTTTCCCCAGCTAACCCTATAGCTGCACAGATTTCTACGAGACTTGATGATTCTGTGATGATGATATCTCTGAACAGGACAGCCTGAAGGCTCTCCTGCGTCCTGTTTTCATGATTACCACTAACATGCAGTTTGAATAACTTGATTTCAAGCTGATATCTGAAAAACTGAAATGTGACCGCTTCAAAGTGCATAAAGGACACGCTGACTTCAAATGACCGAAGACATATTTGGAGGTGAAAAAAACACAAGCATCATAAAATCATAAAGTCTGTCTACATAGAATTCACTCAAAAATATAAATAAAAAACAGCTCCCCACTAATCTATAGGTCATCTTAAACCTGTCAAATACAAAATCTGGCGAGAGACCATCAGGCTCTCTCCTCCAAAGACCATGGACGGCGGGGGGCATGGTCAGCCTGATAGACCTGTCAGGTCCATCAGGTTGACCACGTGTGGGAAGAACAGCATATAAGGACACATAACAGCAGTCAGCTGACGCTTCAGAGGAAGACTGCAGATGACAGTGGAAACACATCAAGGTAAAAAAAAAAAAAATCTCCTACAATTAGTTGTCTAGAAAAAAAAGAAACCCAAGAATAATATTCAGAATAAGAAGACAAAATGAATTTGCTGGATTTATCAGGATGTATATAGATCAGCACCGACAACACTGGCCTTATTAAGCTGATGGAGTACTGGCCATGATGGGACCCTTCCCTTCACATTCAATGTGTCTCATTACACCACTTGTTCAGCAAATGAAAGCTGTCAAAGTTTGCAAAGCATCATACATCAGTTTGTCCACATTCAAAACTAGAAAAGCACTCGGAGAGCACAGACCTCCGCCATTAGCCCTATCTCCCAATAGTGAAGAATCCTTCAAAAACTTCCTGCATCCGTCCCCATGTGCCCCCAACCACAGCATTCGCCGATTTTCCCTCCTCGGTGGGGTGGAAACACGGTAAGGCAAAGCACTGGCTTCGCTACGTGTGCCAAAAGATGCACCCATGGTCTCACTGGACGACTGGAAGTCATGGCAGAGGGTGAATATTCCTCTATTCCTCCCAGCATTGTGAATATTCTCACTACAATTCGCTGTCTTTCTCTCTGTTACGCTCCGACTCATCTCCTCGACTGGGCGTGCGTCTTTCAAACTCTGCAAACTCCAAAACTTTGAATAGAAACACACCCAAAAACTGCTGCTGGGATTGAAGTTACTCATGTCTGCCATTTCCTGGTGTAAAAAGGTAAGAGTGCAGACCTCCACCATTAGCCCTATCTTCCAATAGTGCAGAATCCTTAAAAAAAAATTCCTGGATCCAGATCCGGATCACTCCCAAAATCTAATCAGTTCTTCCTTATGCCATTTCTGACATTTCCTGAAAATTTCATGAAAATCCGCCCACAACTTTTTGAATTATGTTGCTAACAAACGAACAAACAAACCCACCCAATCACATAACCTCCTTGGCGGAGGTAATAAAAGCACTAGATGTCATACACTCTAGAAGGGCAGCCTGAGTGTGCGTGCAATGTTGTGCGATAGCTGCCACTTGCATGCTGTGAAGATAGCGTTTCTGCAAACACTATAATTAATTAGTCCACGATGATGTAAAGCTATGTTCGCCCACTCTCAGGTAATTTGTGTTGGCTGTCATGCTAAAGGCCTTGCATCGAAACAAACTCTTTAAGTTGAGACATTAAAAGAGGTAACAGAAGAGAAAAAGTTGGATCAAAGCATTAACTCTGAAGGTGAGATTTCTCTCCTTCAGTATTCCTCTCCAAGATTTCAACCTGCTCAACCATGAAATGAGCAAGTGTCACTAGATATTTGGTCTAAAGCCTGAAGGCCTGGTACGATTTACTGCACAGTGAATTTTTATCTCTTTACTAAACTACTTTCTGCACTAAGGAGAAGTTCTAAAATTGTGAGACAAAAGCATGCTTAATCTTGTTTGGAGACCTGAAGTAACACGTCCCACAGAAACAGACTGATGTGAGTGGAACAAAAAATCAGGGAATCACAGAATCTCGAATTCCAGCTTGTTACCTCTGTACGTTGATGTACCCGAGGCATGTGTTAGAAATACATTAAACAAGGGGGTAATGGGTCAAAAATGGCAGCATTCTTCTCTTGGTCTGTTTTTGTATCATGTCATGTGCTTTCTCCTTGTCACAGTTTGCACAGCACTTTTTGCCACGCTGGCAGGCTTTGGCAGCGATGCCCTGTAAGACGACACGGAGGGGACAGGACGGGAATGGAGATCTGGGTGAAAGCTAAGCACTGCCGCTCACCTTGGGCATCTGCTGAGCCTGCCTCATTACCTCAGTATTTGACACAATAATACTGATTCTGAAGTTAACTTGATAGTCAGTATGGTTAGGTTGAAAATATGTGTTTTTAAATTGTTAATTCATTTACTCCTTAACTCTAGTTCATCAGCATTATGTTGATTTCTGGGTTTTTACAATGATGATAACTATAACTATTACATTAATTACACATATAATAATATATTATGTTTAACTTATAAATGGAATTTAATGTTTTCACATTTTAAAGAAGAAACTGTCATTTTTTCTCTCTTGTTGTCTATTTGTTGGTTTTCTAAAATATCAAATAAACAAAACTGAAATACTAAAAGACTCACCAAGCTGCATTTACTGTGTCCATTTTAACATAAATTATCTTTTTAAACCCAATCTTTTATTTTGTAAGAATTCTTTTCTATTAATTTGTTGGATTGTCTTCTCACTGTTATGGCTCCACATACAAATGTCTATCAAACTCCAACCCCAAGACTTGGTTACGGCCCTTGGTAGTCTGTGTTGCTGTCTTAACTATGTGTGTTTTGATTGTTTTGATTTATTTGGTTTTGTTTTGTTATAATTAAAAAATATGATTATTATTGTTGTTTTTTTTTTCGTTTTTCTCTACTTCTTCCTTTTTCACTGCTCCTCATGTCTGTCTTGGGTATAATTCAACTGTTGTTTTTGTCACCAATAAAGAAAAAAATGTAATGGCTTGCTTTTTTTAATTTTACGGTTTCATTTCACTCACTCACAATTACAATAAAAATGGACTTTTAGATGTTCTGTAGTGTTTAAGTCAGGGTTTTGGCTGTGTGTTTAGGGTCAATGTCACGTTGGAAGGTTGACCTTTGGTCCCGTTTGAGGTCCTGAGTGCTGCAGAACAGGTTTTCATTGAGCATATCTCTTTACTTTGCTCCCTTCATCTTTCCCTCAACCTTGACCAGTCTCCCATTCTCCTACTGCTTAAAAACACCCCCACAGCATGATGCTGCCACCACCATGTCTCGCTGGTGCTATGGTATTGATTAGGTGATGGACTGTGCCTGGTTTCCTCCAGACGAAACATTTGGAATTGAGACCACAGAGTTCAATGTTGATTTCATCAGACCAGAGGATCTTGTTTCTCACAGTTTAAGAGTCATTTCAGGTTTTTTTGCAAAACCCAAGCAGGCTTTATGTGTTTTTCACTGGGAGGCTTCTGTATGTAACTTCATCCATTTGAGAATTATGGTGTTTTTTCCCAGTTGTTGTGGGTTGATATCAACAAGTTAAGTATGAGATAACTGAAACAAAAATATAAGGTAAAAAGGTCAGACTGTGCATCGCAATTGCATATACTTCTCCAGGTAAACAAACAGAATTCAACCTGTTTACGTAGAAAAATGTGTTTTTCCCAAGACATAAATCATTGTGAGTTGTTTATCTTCACTAAATGTTAACATAACTTTCCTTCTACCTTTTGTTAGGCATTCTGATGCAAAAAACTGGGATAACCCAGAGAGTCTGGGGTAAGCTATTTGTATGCTTACAGCACTTGTCACACAGAGTAATATCAAGCAGAGCTACAGAGAGAGAACAACTGCTATAGTAGGAGAGGTTAAAGTGATAATTATAGTTTATCACAGCCCCAAAGCTGGCTGGGGGCCCCACCTTTCAGAGAGCATATTTTTGTAGTTGTAAATGAGACGTCAAGAAATGACACACTGCTTTTTGCAGGTTGAAGGGAAACCTTAAACTTCTGAAAAGTTGTCACGTGACAAAAGCCAGAGAAGGCAACACAGAGGAAAGACAAATGAGAACACAAGAACAGGGTTATACTGATGTCTTTAAAAGGTAATCTACAGACTTGAATGAGATTAAACAGACAACAGGTACTCCCAAACAAAGACAGCTGTTGAATCCAGAGAGAGCAGCAGTTGTGAAATGCAGACTCTTTAGCTACAGGTGAATCGTGGGTGTCTGTAAAGCTGGGGGAAAACAGAAAAATGCCTTTACCTTTGAATTATGAGTGACTCACATTAACTCATCAACACCGCAGTCTACCTTGACTTCACTTCACTCTCTCAGGGGAGCAAGGGAGGAAAAGCAGGGAGAAGCTGCTGAGACGGTTTGATTGAACAGCGCTTCATGCACAGCTGAGCACAGAGCCAACAAAATGATCTGAAAGATAGCAAACAATTTAAAGTTCAAATCCAAGATGTGGCGTCAGAAATCCAGCATGCTGGCATAAACATCTGCACTGGTGTATGTCTGCGTTTGTTGTAGTCCTCAACATTGCCATCTGTCTCTGGGTAAAGACTTGACTTTTCTCCCAAAAAGAGGAAACAGAAAGGGGATGAAAGGGCTGGCAGAGATCATTAATGAGAAGCACTTAACTGAAGACACAGTAATCAGTTAACCCACACTAACAGCTGCACACAGCAAACACAGGGTAGTTGTGTCTGCAGTGCTTCACGGCCTGATGCACATAAAGGTGTCTCTATATTATGTATTTGTGCGTTTTCATCCCTGTAGTGACAAAAAAACAGCACTTATGCTGTGATTGTGGCTACTAGAAAACAGAAAAACACCAAAGCTATTAGACATAAACCATAAGCCCCTGGATGTTGTTGTAAAGGGTCACAGGCAGCACGTCACTGTCAGCAGCTCTGTAACCCTTACCTGTGGGAAGGTATTACAGTTTCAGCCAAAAGGAATGAATGGACCAGTACTGTGTCTCTAATCCCTGCAGGATCACAGTGACACACTGAAATAGGAAGCTGGAGGCCGTTCAACAGTGTGATGTTAAGGTGGACATCTCAAAATATAGCTTTTCTATTTTATGCAGACGTAAATTTAATAACTTAGTGATAACACTATGGTAGTATGTTCACACTAAAGGTGTTACGATCTTTAAAATGATGGTGGTTAGAGTTGAAGGGCCTAAGAAACCCCCTCCCCTCACACTTTTCTTGTGTTGAAATTCAGGTTTATTCTGAAACCAACTAGCAAACAATCACTTCCACTTTGTACAGTGATTTATCAGGCATTTAGGGGGAAAGAAAGAAGCAGAGATTACATTTCCCTCTCAAGCTTTTCCTTCACTCTGACAACTCTGTGTACAGCAAAATTTTACTGGAGATGCACCAGTTGTGGGAATTAATTTGGGACCCTACTAGGATCTGGCTGCAGACCTCTACCATGGTGTGACCTCGACCGTGGGGCAGGAAGACGTACATTACCCAAGCAGAATGACATACTGAGTGATAGATGTCTTCCTCTCGCAGTTGAAGGTTACGGTAAGAGGCTATTTTTCACAACAACAGACTTTCATGGATAAAAATTTAACATTTACTGAGGAGGATGAATTTAAATTCAATATACCACAAACTAAGGAAAACCCAAAGAGGGTTAGGGTTAGGCACCCAAACCCTCAAGGTTAGGGTTAGGACAAGGGGGAGGGGGATAAAATTAAGGATAATACACCACAAACTAAGAAAAACCCAACAAGGGCTAGTTTGTCAATTCCTGCCCCACAATCGAGGTTGCCCCATTGTAGAGCGGTGTTAATTTTGGCAGATATTTCTAATTTTAGTCTTAGTCTTTAGATGAAATGTCTTTTAGTTTTAGTCACATTTTAATCATTTCTACCCTTTTGAGTTTTACTCTAGTTTTAGTTGAAGAAAAATAAAAATCATTTTAGTTTTTACTTTTAGTCCAAGCATTTATTCTCTAGCCTGAATCTGGTACCAAGTCATGGTACTGTGTTCTCTGCACTCTGCCAAACCTAGGGTCCCTGCTTTCTACAGCTGAGAGGCAGAAGAGCTACAGCTGCATTGTTTTTTGACAGATTTACCCACAGTGGAGAAATATCACAGATTTTGAATGTCCGTTGAAAACCACATCACATTTAAGTCTAGTTTTAGTCATCTTGACGAAAACTAAACTTAGGCTATGTTTTGTCTATTTTAGTCATCACAGAACTATTTTTGTTAGTCATAGTCTAGTTTTTGTCTTCGAAAAAAAGGCTGTCAACAAATATTTGTAGTCATGTTTTAGTCGACAAAATTAACACTGTTGTAGAGGTCTGCAACAGATGAGCTAAAGGCGCCGCATCATAGAGGTCTGCAGCCAGATGCCTCTTCTAATTTCTGGTCCAAAGTCAATGTTCCAGTCAGCAGCCATGTGTGAGTAGGTGGGCTACAACAATAATTAGTCATTTTTGCTGGCCTGTGTGCACTTTTTTGAAACTGAAAACAAAAACAAGTCTGTTTTCAGGGGATTACTTGCCGCACTTAAATTGAAATACTGATTCACATGCAAGACTTTTTAGTTGCTTTCATTCTGGCTTCTTTCAACCGTTTCTGAAGTGATACATACAGTAGTTTAGCATCTGTGTAGAAACTGCATGAACTTCTCCAAACAGGATGGGTGCAGAGAACACATGAAAAGAGAGCAGATGAAAGCTTTGATGAGCACGCTGTGCCTGAATCTTCCTCTCATCTCCACTGTCATCCATTAACTGTGATGGGGAATCAGACTTTAGGACAAAGCATTTGAAAAGGGGAGAGAGAAAGAGAGATGGGACATGAAAGAGGAGTTAGGAAGCTGAAAAATCTGGTCTAATTTATGTTGGAGCTCCATCAATATTCTCTCTGACACTGGCTCTAAAAGGCAGAAGGCAAACCCAGCCTCCATCGCACTAACACTCGCTCAGCAGGGAGTTTGTGCTGTCACTTTCACTGCCCTACCCTGACCTCTAGTAATGGATTCACATTTTTAGGCCAAACAGACAGCATGCACACACAGTGAGCAAAACTCACATGGAGTTTGCTGAATACATAAAACAAAGAAGATACACTTGGATTTCATGACACTGCCTCTATGACTTTACACACTGCAGCCAATTATGGGTAAACTGGCACGTCGTCTTTCTTCCATTTACAGATCGACGGGCACAGCAGCTATTTTTACCTCTGCATAAAAGCTGCAACTGTTTTCACACTCTGCCAACTGGAACTGTGCCTTTCATTAAGGAAATCTATTTAGAGCTGAGCAGGGGGGAGAGGCAGAGGAGCGAGGAAAGATGAGCTCTGATTACATCTTTCAATAAAAATTTTTTGAGGCTCGGTCTGTTACTTCATCACGACAACACAACCTGGAACAAATTCAGGGGCGGGGGGGAGGGGCTGCTGCCTGAATTGAGTCAAAGTGGTCCAGTATCAGCACAAACTGTTTGTGGGTGAGTTATCTCCATGACTCAGCTGGTGTCAATCACTGCTGCTGTTAGATGAGCAGGTCAGCAGACTGTGACCCCACCATCTGTGAATGTGTCAGTGGCAATTAGGCTGATGAGCACATCAGTTTGAGGATAAAAGAGGAAGCGAGCAAGGCATCTATGAACTATGAGGGGAAAAAAACTCAAGAAGAGGCCAGTTGATGCACAAATAAAAAAACAGGATATCAGGGTAGGTATGCAGGGGAAGCAGGACAGGAGTGCTTCAAATATACAGGATTATCATGGTTTGGGGAAAATTATTTCTTACAAAGAGTACACACAACAAAATATTAACTTTGCAATCACAAATCAAACCCATCAAACTCCAGAATTTTTAAAATTGTGCTAAGGATTATGTTTCCAGATTTAACTGCATTGAGTTAAAAGTAGTCTGGGATCCACACAAATGAGCGTTGAGGTTACACAATCTTAAATCACAAATATCAAATTTGTTTAATGTTTACTTTTTGACAACATGGACTGTCAACTGAACAAAATGATAGCCAGATGGAAAAGGAGCTGACTAAAGAAGGAAGCAAAACAACCACAGCAAATCGGTATGAGCAATGTTCATGTGGGCTTTAATCTGCTGTATCCCTTGTTAAGATTTTAAATAACTTCAAATGTGCCAAACTTAATTGACTTTTGTGGTGTCTTGACAGTTAGCATCCATCTGCCAATATCCCATGGACTGTGTTTGGGAAAGCCACAACCTTCAACAAACATCTCATTCTCATTCATCCAGGTCGGTTCTGGACTAGAGAAGCCTTTTGGAGGAGACAAAATGTCTTTAAGAACCTCAATCAAGTCCAGTTGACCCCTGGATGAAGATTTGGACAACCATTATATCTGTCACATTCATTACGGCTAATTCGAGCAACAAAACATATGGCACTGTAGGTGTGCAGGAGTAAACCACATAACGCAAGCTCAACATGTCAACACACAATCCTTCAGTGGAGTCAGCTGGTAAATTAAATCCTTGCCAAAGCTGGTCGGGAGAAAAGCAAAAACATCTTTTCCACTGCGTAATGCTTTGATCTTCATTCTGTCCATTTCATTGCCATCAATTTCTGATTAAACTGTAGCCATAGCTGCATCCACGCTAATCTGTTCACTGGTAGCCACTGTTTGCAGGCTCGCAGTCACTTTTAACAAACCACTCCCACATACTGCCTCTTTCCCTTCAAAAGACTCATTCTTTGACTGGGATCAAAGTTATCAGCTTGAAGCTTTGCAAGTTGGATCCACCTGAGTCTGGCTAATCGATCTACTGTAAAAGGTGAGGAATTTATATTGTTTATGTTGTTCAGGATCCCTTAAATGCTGTCCTTATCCTCCCCCTTCAACTGACAAATCTGAAACTTTATTTCGCGCTATGAAAGGATTCATCGTCACCTACTCTAAAGTAGAAGCTGCATATCATCCTCACATCTCTTGCCGTCAGTAATTGCAGTGTCTGCTGTCATGATCTCATTGTTTAAACCTCCTGCTGCTTTTACTGTAGGTAAAACTGACAGGGCATGGCAGGACATGCTGATGCTTTTCCTGCCATGCACAAGTAAACGCAGCTGAGGGGTCCCAGTAGGCCCATCCATTAAGTGCCAGTTACCTGGGCGGTGGACCATTCATTTAAAGAGTACTTCTAAAAAACAGAGACGGGTGCTGAATAGAAGATGCCAGCTGTGCCTTGTGATGAGGCGAGGCGGCTCTGCCAGACAGAAAGACTTTAAATAATGACCTCCCTTTACTCTCAAGCATGGTCACTGAATGTTTAACTAAGAGGCTCATTGAAACGCATGACAGACACTCAGGGAAACACGTTCACCGCTGGGAGCAGGTGGCACCCTCACTATTCGATTTCTGCTTGTTTTAATTAATGACACTAGCCGGCTTTTCTGAGAACAGAGCATGCTGTCAATACTTAAGTTAAAGACAAAGAAACCCCAAATACACCCAAGTCAACCAACTAGAATTAGCAACAAGTTGTCTTAATCCATGAGCCAATCAGAAAAAAGCATTCTAGATATTTGCAACCAGTCTGTCATGGGATTGGGGGTTGCTTGTGCCCAAAATTTGCTTCCTCTGCTGGCCAAGAACTGACATATGCATGTAGTGTGCAGTGAGTTTAGTTGGAGTCTTTTTGGTAGCAGATGTTGAGCGATGGCAGTGAAGTTTTGTTCCATAATAATGTAGAGTTAGCTCAAACTGAGGAGCAATTATCTGGCATTGCAGTTTTCTCATTTTTTATCCGTGTTAATGTCCACATTTAAAACCATATACTCAAATCAAATTTCAAGCAAAATTTTCAATGCCTTCTCAGAGCAAGGGGATGATTACAAAACATGTTCCACAAAGCTAACGCAGCACACTCAGTACAATAGTATGCACTGACTAAGCCCCTCTGGCTATAAGACATTCCTTAAAGATCAAAAAGACTTTTATATGTGTGGTTACAGTGAGAGGTTGGGGATCATAGCACACATTTAAAGGCTTTTTGCTGCCACCGAGAAAGAAATGATGGAAGAAACACTTTCATGGAAAGTATGCAGCCACGTGAAAGTGTTTAATCTCTAAGCTCCTGCAGGCGCGTGCTTGGGGCGATTCAGGATGCCGTCGGTAGCAGGCTGTCAACACAAAGGCAACTGTGGACATACAGAGAACTTTCACATGGACACAAAAAACCCAAAATAAAACATGCAACATTTGTCAAATCCAAGGCTGATATCAACTCTGACGTTTAAATAATAATTTAGCTGATTGCTGATAGCTGATAACGATGCTGCTGTTGTTTTTAACTACTTTTTAGGTGTAACACTCCCACAATGCCAACATTTTCTATCATATCTGTAACCATGAAACACATCAGAGTTTGTCTAACAGCTCACATCTTCTACCTGATAATAAATCTCTTCTGTAAATCAGCTGTTAGTGTGCTAAATAAAAGCATTAAATTGATAAGAAACAGTGGATAAAGATCAACCACTGGCAATGGTTAATGCCAACGTTTTTTTGCCAATGGCCAATACAGATGTCAAACCAATGCATTTATGCCTCCCTACCTAGAATCAAATCATGTCTACGGCTACAAAAAATACCATGCTTTTAGTTTTAAATTCAGAACAGTGAAGTGCCTTGCAATTTACAGATAGCCATGTTAATGTAGTGCCTATAAAAAGTGGATGTTTTACCCTTTCATGGATTTTTATAAATCGTCATGGTCAACAAGCAATCATAAGTGTCTTGGAGGCCTCTCTCACTAGTCTCCTTCTTGCACGGTCACTCAGTTTGTGAGGACGGCCTGATCTACGCAGATTTACACGAGCCATGCTCCTTCCATTTCTTGATGATAGATTTAACTGAACTCAGGGGGATGTTCAGTGCCTTGGAATTTTTTTAGTTTCCATCCCCTGACTTAAACTTTTCAATAACCTTTTCTTTGAGTTGCTTGGAGTGTTCTTTTGTCTTTGTGGTGTAATGGTAGTCAGGAATACTGATTAACCCGTGACTGGATCTTCCAGACACAGTCATCTTTATACTACAATCACCTGAGACAAATTCACTGCACTCAGATGATCCACATTTCACTGATTGTGTGATGACTAGCACCAATTGACTGGACCTCTGTAGAATTAGATCAGCCAATTTAAAGGGGGTGAATATTTATGCAATCACTTATCTTACTAATCTGTTTTCACTTTGACATTTAAGAGTTTTTTTGCTAAAAAAAAAAGCCAAATTATATTGACCACAATTGATTTATAAAATCAATAAAAGTGTAAAACATCCAAAGGGGTTGGATACTTTTTATAGGCACTATGTTTTTAAACAGCACATCTTGTTTCTACAAGTCTTCCATCAACTTTGAGTTGAACCAAGTTTCACTAAGTACTCCTGGGGACTTCCAGTCTCAGGTAAAACCATCTCTTGTTATCCAAGGGGACATTCCCAGTTCCCTTACATAACAAAGTATATCTGTGCTGTAGCTCTTAGTAAACTATGCTCTGAAAATTCACTCACTCAGCAAAGGAGCTTTAGACACTGAAGCTTGTCTCCAAAGTTGAACAGACAAGGCAGACTGAATAAGTAGGTAAGGCATTGAAACATTACCATTTTAGCTCCTTATGACGCACAAAAATCCATATGATGTGCTTTCCCAAGTCAAAACAAGTATGTCTGGTTCATTTCAATGTTCAGTCTAAACATTCTTAATAAGTTTTACTACATGAGTCTGTGATGTAAACTGCAGCCCATCCTTGAATCCCTAGAGAGTCTAGAAATATTTAGGGGCTCTTATGTTGGCGAGGATATCAGTCAGCCAAATAAAACTGAGATATTTACTAATAAGTCTTTCCAGATAGATGTGTGGATATGTTCAGAGGACAAACAGAAGCAGGGACACTTTGATTATGTGGTATAGAGAGCAGGCTCTGCAGCTGTCATCCTCCTGAAAGCATCTCCTCTGCTTCATTAGATATAAGCTTCTGTCTGCGTTCAGCCCTCATGTTTGTTCCAGGCGATGGGTAACACGAATCAAAGCATTCTGAGGTCTCTTACTTCCTGCATGCAGAGGGGGAAAGCACTTATACAGCAACAAAATCCTCTCCGGGGACATAAGAGAGGAGTGAAGGGAAGAGCGAACAGAGCGACGCAGCACTTTGATTCCTTCCCCCTGCTCTAAAATCCAGAAATTGATAGCTGTATGTGCAGATTTCATATGGGAGCCTGTTAAAATGATATCACGGGGAAGGTTTTGTTTACAGGCCAAACTGCGTTAAAGACAGCTGAGGAAAGCCACACAAAAAAGGGCGAGGGAGACGAGATGATCCTGTCTTTTTCTTGCTGTGTAAACATCCCTGATGTAACAGACAGATATGAATGTGCTCTGCACTGAGAAGGGAATGATTAAAAAGAGAGATGCACTGTTGTCTTTTGACATGTTCTTCTGTACTTTTCATTAAGAGGAACATTTGATTCAACTTGATAAGTTGCAGCCAGTGACCAGAAAGTCAACTTAAGGTGTATGAGATCCATGGGCATTTTGTTAATGCCAGCTCTGTTATATAGCTGCCAATAAAGGGTGCGTGATTTTACTTTATCAAACAAGTGGGTCATCCATTAGTTGTCGGTTAGCAGTTTGCCACATGCCATCAGCATTTGAGTGTGAGACGAGGTCAACAAGAGGCAAAGCTGCAAAGGGAAGTAAAGTCAATCTTATGCACGCATACACAAGACTTGCAAGGATATGTGCATCTTCCATCTCATATTTCTATATCTTTACAAAAACAAACACAAACCCAGACATTTCTCTGTTTTCAAGCAGACAGTCTTCTTTGTCTCTCTTGCAATAACACAGGTTGCCAGACTGGTTTAAAATCCTCCTTTTCCTTGTCTTTAGTGGCCCATCATTTCTCTTCCTTAGACACATTACAAAAGCTGGGGGTCTCTGAGGTCACTCCCTTGACAAATGGAGCAACTCATTGTGAGGAGGAAAAAGGGAAGGAGAATAAAAACAGTGAAAGGACATTTGTAGCTGCCAGACCAGGCGGCGACCTCACCATTCGGACAAACCAACGTTTTTTAGACCCACGTCCACTTGAGGAAATTAAAAGCTGTGCCGCATGTATAAAGACAGCAGGATTGAGAGGCCTCCTGTCCACAGAATATGCTCACTCACTAACACACAGACACTATAGCCTTCCCCATCATCCCATGGGACCTCCGCTTTCCCCTGAAAAGACTGAGCCTGACACGAGCCTCCGTCTCAACCCTTAACCTCCCCGCTAACACCCTGCAGATACACACACAATCGCTCCCTGAGAGTCGGGGGCCCCAGGGTGGGCAGGTGCTGCAGCAGCCCCAAAGATTACATTCAGTGTATGTACAAGTCTTTATGTATGTGCGTGTGCATCTTGTGTGTGTGTGTGTGATGGTAAGGGGCCCATTTGCCGTCTGTCAGTCCGACATGCTGCCTGCAGGATCAGCCAGACAGTGTTTCTCTTCTCCTGGGGTTTCTTGGCTGCAACATTACGTGTGTATGTGTGTGTGCCTGCATGTGTGTCTTACAAGATCTGGCTGACCGATAGATCAATGCATGTGGGATAGATTATATATCACTCTAATTATGTTATGAGGGTCAATGTGAGCAGCTGACACACCCACAGCCTCTGGTGGTCTTTTGCTCCTCTGATGCGCTCGTCCCTGCAGGCGGCCCTGGCTGCACGTTCTGCTGTGTTTGGTACCCAGCAGGAAACAGATTTAAGGCTGCACTCGGCAAGATTTTGATCTAAAAATACATTTGTCTAATCAGCCCAAACCACAAACTGAGTTTGGAAGAAAGGAGACCTTGCCATTGCCACCAGCTGAGATCTGGTGCCTTCACCAAACCAAATACATTTCTGATGAAGGGAAATAAAAGCCAAGCAGTTACAAAAATGAAGCTTGCAAGAGTAAAATAGCTGGTTTCATAAACAGGAGGTCATTTTGGAATCGTAGTCAATGGGCACTGAAGAGTAAAGGCTCATTTATGTTCCCTTTCATATGAAAATAGATCTGTGTTTCAAACAGTGTTATTTTTGTTGACTAAAACTAAAACTATGATTAGGGATGCAGGATATTATCAGTATTATAGGGGTACTGACAGATGGACCAATAGAGCCACTTCAGTGAAAGTCTTTTTCTTTATTCCTCATCGTTTCTCAAATTTAAAGTGTTTTAGGGATGGAAATGTGTGTAAATTGGGTGTTTTCAGAACTAAGTTTTCAGGTCTGAACTATATTTAAATATGAGTATAAATATCAGTATTGGATAAAAATAGTTTTGTGAGTGCTGCAAGGGGCCAAAAATGTTGGCAAAATGTAACCAAGATCAGGTGCTATTCAGGATGGGGCAACAAACTTTAAACTAGGCCTGCTAATATAAATGTGTTAATGCCTGTGATTAATCTGGAAAGCTTAACGCATTAAAAAATAATAACACAATTTAATCATATGACAAAGTTTGACCACTACTTCCTCCTGTAGTCCTCCTGCGCGGATGTTTACATCCCTGGGATGAAAAGGTTAACGGCGGGTCAAACACAGCCAGCAGTGGTGAGTGAGACAGACCCAGGTCTGCTTCATGGCAAATTTCGATTTAAAAAGCTGCCTACTGGAAGTCTGGATGAAACAAAAGTTGTGTGTACATACTGCGGTGATGATAGCTAATGTTGCTAATGTTAGCAAAGATGCTAACAACAACACGGGATCAAGCCATAACGCCAAGCTACACCAGCGCCGCCCAGCAAACCTGGATTTGTCCCCAAAACGGCAGCATCTAAGTTAACTAATGCAATCGCTAATGGGTCACCAGAGACAGCAGATCATCAAAATCACTGACGACAAGGGGCTTCAAGACATCATCCAAATCGCCTCTGATGACCCGTATCAGCTAAAAAGGCAACTAAAGTGGAGCAGCTGGCCCGAGCTACATTTGTTACACTGACGAGAGACCACGGCATCAGTCAGCACCTTCAGCTACCTCGGGGTAACAGCACACCTGATCATTCACTTTACAGCAGGAGTTATCTTGTACCTGATGTGTTTGTCTTCTGGGCTCGTTTGCAGTCTGTAAATATTATTGCTCAGTAAATGAAGACACTCTGATCTACAAACCACAAATAAGTTTAAAAACTCTAGTTTGTTTAATATTTCTTCATTTAAATGCCATACTTGTACTAATTTATCTCAACCAAAAATACAAGTAAATGGCAGTGTTTTAAATGTTAATTTATAGATAATAATAATGATAATAATAATAATAATAATATAATAATGATAATAATAATACATTTTTTAGTAAAAAGCACTTTCAAAGTGCTGTACATAAAGTTATAATAATGAAAATAAACACTTGATCATAGGAACATTTAAAAACCTAAAAATTACTAAAACTAAAGAAATGCACAGCGATGTGATTAACTTGATTAATTTTTTCAATCAGTTAACAGCACTACTTTAAACTAAAAAAATCAAAGAGTGACTTGCCAAATTATTTGCAAGTATAGTCCACTGTAAAAAATAGCAGGCAAAACTGAAACCCGAGAGACTCTGATGTGATATTAATCCTCTATAAAACAGGCATGTCTACGTGTTTCGACTCACCACAAGTCTTCATCAAAACATGGGCATGTCCTGATGAAGACTCCTGGTGAGTAGAAACGTGTACATATCCCTGTTTAACAAAAAATTTTACCACATCAAAGTGCCCTGGATTTTCGGTTTTGACTGCCATTTCTACTATGGACTATATTCGTGAATAACCTGGCAAGTCACTCTTTATTTTTGGTTGTTTTGTAAGTATTGGCATATTGGAGAGCTGGTTATCTCAGTGGGTAGAGCAGGCACTCACATACAGAGTCTATACTCCTGGTTGCGTGATTAATTCCCAATCTTGGCGCTCCTTGGTGCATGTCCGTATTTTCTTTTTCTCTTCAGCTATTCTATGTATATAAAGGCTAAAAGCCCCAAAATAATCAAAAATAAAAATAAAGGCGCGCAGGTAGCTTAGTGGTTTAAGGTGCTACCCATGTATGTGGCCGGTCCTGGTTCAAATCCTGCCTGTTGCCCTTTACCGCATGTCTTTCCCCGCTCTCTCCCCCTTTTCTGACTCTATCCGCTGTCATCCTCTAAATAAATCTTTAAAAAATAAAATGTTTATTGATTTATTAATTTTTGTATTTTAACTCTTTTCCATGAAGAAGCGAAGACTAAGCCTAGGTAAAAATTCACCTTTGTTGATAAAAACTCTAACAAAAAGTCATTTTAGTATTCGTCAAGAAAATTAAAATAGGACTGAGAGGTGACTAGAGCTAAAAGGCTTTTTATTCTAAAGACTATGATGACATTTGAAATAGCTTCCAAAATTAACACTAGTTTCAAGCAATACAACTATGCCCACATACTTAAGCGCATCTGTTACATTGGGGTGAAGGTTGAAATTTTTCAAATGATTCTTCTTCATTGTGTTTTGCTGCTCTGGCTTGAACTGCTGGCTACACAGCTCACCACTGCCCCCACAATTACAAACAGTATTGCAACATTTGGTCCTTAACCATAGGCTTACAAGAGAGCATGCAAGAGTGCAGAGTTGACAAGAAAGATCCATCTGTATCTGTATCCGTTTGAAATCTAGAGCATAAATAAGCCTTAAAACAATACAGTGCATGCTTTTAACAAAATGTTATTGTTTCCAACATTTTACAGAAGCCCTGCGAGGGCTTGCATGTATTTTATTTTTGCTCTATTTTGCTGTGATGATCAAGTTTCACTTTTTTCTCATGACTCATTTATCCTATTATGTTGGGATGAAATAGATATTTTCCATGTAACGAGTCAGTTTTAGTCGTTCTTTCAAGATCTTGAGACATTTTTTGCTATCATAGGGTAATGTGTTGTTATCCTGATGTAATAAGATAATTAAGTCTAGATTTTCATCAACCACTTATCCAGTATCATCATATTTGTCTGCTTAGGACTTCTATAAGTTTTGGTTACAACACACAAAATATTCTTCCTGCAGCTTTAAGTCAGCTCAATTAGTTGGCTAGTAAAGGAGGTGTGCAGCAAAATTAAAATGGCTGGGTTTTCATGCATGGAAAATGGTTAAATATCCCACTTTCATGTGCAGAGCTCAATTTACATAAAATACATTTTTCAGGCTTTATCGTTCTGACTGATGCTCATAAGACATGACTGCACCTCCAGATTCTTGCCCATGTTTCATGACCTTTAAGCTCAACATGTCAGTGTATCAGCTGTCCCCGTTAATAAGATTATGTCACACGGAGATGAAAACCTTGAAAGACAACACTGCTCCACAATGAGTGAAACATGCATGTGGTGAGAGAGTCAGGCCACTTTAGCTTGCACTACATACCTTGTCAAACAGAGACTTCCATTGCTGAGAGGAAGAAAGAGAGAAAAAAAGAGTAAGAGTACAGGAGTGACTGGAAAGAAGAGGTGAACAGGAAAAATGTCTAAAACAGGTGCCTGAGCTGAGAGGAACACCTGTTTGGAAATGATGAGTCTTGGCTGACACAGGGAGGAGGGAAAGACTCTCCTCTCACTGAGCATTTTCCTTAATTGTAGTCTTGCAACACATGCTGTTATTATCTGATCATTGTGCCCAATGAGCCGCAGGAAAAGATAATAAGGTACCAAAGTGAGGACCATTATGAGGAGGGGTCTCTTTATATAGGAGTCTGAGGCACCTAATGGAACAAGACTGGTGCTTTGTTGTACATGTTGAGGAAAATAACAGAAACGTGACATAAAGGAGGGGATATTTCAGAAACATGAGCTCATTTGAGTAACTTTGGGCTATAATTTTTTGTTTCAGAACGTAAACCCCAAGGAGGAGTTTGCTTTCAGTGCAATAGAAAGAGCAGATATGTAATTATGGAGCATAATAGGTGTTCGTATTTGCACATAAGAACAATCTGTTGACTTACGTCCTCTGGAGCCACAGGGAGCACGTCGGTGCTCTCCAAAACCTCGATCTCCTCACCCTCAGCGTTGGCCGCCACCGCTGGGGAGGAGTTCACTGGCGTCTCCCGGGTTCCGCTCGTCATCCTCGGGCTACTCTGCTCCATGCACCCGCGGAGAGAAGCGACTCGGTCCTCAGGAATGACTCCACATAGTTTACAATCCCATTTCGCTCCCTATGCGCGTTAGCTCTCACAGAAGTCAACACATCTGAGCATTGTGCTCGTTTTAGCACACCTTTAAGTGTTTTTTTATATATATATATTTGGATGCTTAGATAATCAGGTGCAGCTTACTCCTTTCAGTCCCAGGGCAACAACTTCCAAACTGACCAGGAAGGCGAATCTTTATTCGCAAAGGAAAAGTTTTTGGATTAGATGATGAGTTCGTTAGGCTGGTAGTTCTGGGCGGTAAACCCCCTTTAAACTGCCTCGTTAGACAGCAGAGAGAGATCTTTGCAGAGCTGGAGAGCAGCCTGGATGTTTCTCGCCATGAGCAGAGGCAGCGGTCCAAGTTTGAGAAGCAAGGGACACACATTGGCAAAAAGAGTCCTCACACTTGGAAAGATACGACGCAGCAGAGCGCGGCTCCATCTGAAAGAAACAATGACATCATCAAGCACTGACAACAACATGAAACGCAGGGCGAAGCTGATTAACCGAAAAAAAAAAGTCTCACAAGCTCAGTCCAACGAGCGCCTTTCAAAAACTCGACTTAAGCAGCGTAAGAATAGTCACATGGCAGTCCCCGAAAGAGAAAAGTCCAGGCAAGTGCCCAATTTTTTGGTGCGTCATGATACCTGGCACGCGGCTCTCTGCCGGCAGCGCGAGCGCGGGGACAGCCAGCCGTCTGCTCTCTCCGCCGCGTGCCGACAGGGAGCTTCAAAGAGAGTGGAGGAGGAGAGGGGGGCACAACGACCGCCTCTGCTGGGATGGTTGATTCAGCTCCTGGAGATGCCGGTCGGGACTCCACTGCCGCCGCATGCGTCCTCAGGCACCGAGAGAGGGATGGAGATAGAGAGAGCAGGAGGGGGCGGAGAGAGTGAGATAGGGGAGGCAGAGGGGAGAGATTTGGCCGACGGTGGGAAGGGATCACCAGACACTCCCATTTGGGGGGTTTCGAGGAACTCCGGCACTGAACAGCTGGCTGTCACTAGTTCAGAAGCTGGAGGTGTTTGAATGGTGAATTGTTGAAGTTGAATATGGCTCTACATCAGAGTTATGTTTTATGCTGTAACCCTCTAAGGGAACATCTTTTAATGCGGAGCCACTCAACCATATGTGATGTTTCCTCTTAATTATGCATTCTCTCCTATGCTTTCAAATCAACTAAAGCCCATCAGCAGACGGCTGAGAATAACCGTCTGACAGATGTTTGTCAGATCTGATTTCTGATGAACGTTGATAATAAATGGTAAGGAGTTTCTCATTGATATGCAGTTAAAATGGAAAATCAAAATTATAACCAACACTGTTTCACTTCAAGCCAAATTTGGAGGAGGGAATGTTTTAATTATTTAGTGTATCCTAAAACTGGTAAACCTTCATGTGACTGAATGATTGCCAGTCATCCTGTAATAGCACAAAAAAGTGGGAGAGTTAGTCACTATACAAAAAAAAAAAAGCAAAATCATTAGCTCCGTATAAGACTTGAAAGTGTACAGACAAGGTTGAAAGGACAAATATCCATTTTACCTGCATTTACATGAAAAGTCTGGAGCTGGATTGTTAGAGGTTGGAGACTGTTTGATAGAGAATAATGTCAGACTTAAAACTGAACCTTGTGGTTCACCATGGAATGACTAGTCCTTTCCAAAAGGTATTGGAATGGTTGGCCCAATTCCTTTATTTTCACTGTAGACTAAAAACATTTTGGTTTGACATCAAAAGATAAATATGGTACAAGAGATCAACACTTTAGCTTTTATTTCCAGGTATTTACATCTGGTTCTGATACACCACTTTGACGATATCATTTGTTCAAACCCACCTATTTTTCATGTGGGCAAAAGTATTGGAACATGTGACTCACAGGTGTGTTTTGTTGCCCATGTGTGTCCTATTACATTGATTATTCACACAATAAACACCGCTGAATGTCCACGCTCAGTTTCAGATTCGGGTTTTGCCTATGCAGACTGCATTTATCGTTAGAAGTGTAAACAATAAAAAAAAACAGAGAGCTGTTTAGGTGAAAAACAAGCGATTGTGAAGCCAAGAGAAGATGGAAAATCAATCAGAGCCAGTGCACAAACATTGGCCATGGCCAGTACCACCATCTGGAATGTCCTGAAGAAGAAAGGAACCACTGGTGTACTCAGTAACAGTTGTGAATGGGTAGACAGAGGAAAACAGCATCAGTTGATGACAGAAACATTGTGAGTGCTGTAAAGAAAGACCCTAAAGCAACTGTTAGTGACATCAGCAACAAACTCTAGAGGGCAGGGGTGAAGGTATCATCATCTACTGTTCACAGAAAACTTCAGGAACAAATGTATAGAAGGAAGGCCCGGCTGGAATTTGCCACAAAGTACAGAGATGAGCTGAAAAAAGTTTTATGGACTGATGAGACAAAGATGAACCTTTACTTAAGTGATGGAAAGGCTAAAGTTTGGAGAAAGAAAGGATCTGCTCATTATTCCAAACATACAAGCTCATCTGTGAAACACAGTGGCGGTAATGTCATGGCTTGGGCTCGCATGGTTTCTTGTGGGACGGGCTCGTTATTCTTCATTGATGATGTAACACATGTTGGCAACAGCAAAATGAACTCAAAAGTCTACAGAAACATTTTGTCTGCCAAATTTAAGAAAAGATGCAACCAAACTGGGAGATCCTTCATCATGCAGCAAGATAATAACCCAAAACACATTGCCAAAACAACAACCAAGTTCATGAGGGGGAAAAAGTGGAAGGTTTTAGACTGGCCAAGTCAATCTCTAGACCTAAACCCTAAGATCCAGATGTAAATACTTGGAAATAAAAGCTGAAATGTTGATCTCTTGTCTCATATTCAGCTTTTTGTGTCAAAGCCAAATGTTTTCAGTCTACAGCAAAAATGAAGGAATTGGGCCCACCATTCCAATACTTTTAGAGGGGACCATGTACAGGCCTGCCTACAGAGCGGGGCCCCTGGTGAACCCAGATAAAAGGCCCTCCCCAGTTCTGATTTATTGATGATGTCAATGCATGTGTGATGGATCGGTAGCATTGATGCTAGAAAAGTGTGTGAAGCTAATATTGGCTTTTGATGTTAAAATTATTCACTTGTACTACTTTTTAACCAGTTTCACCACTTTTAAAAAGATTTTTGCTACTTCTTTTTGACACCCTTAACCCATTTTTGCTCAGACTGAGGGGTAGCAAAAGCCAGCATTTTTCCAGGGTTTTAGCCACCTGTTGCCCATTTTTACCCCCTGTTGTCCTATTTTGTCACTTTTAACCTTTTTGTTGCCCATTTAAGCCATTGCTCTCTGCCACTTTAACCCGTATCTGCTGCTTTTTGCCCATTTTAAAACTTTTCATACATTTTTGCCACATACTATATATTTTTGCCACTACTTTCTGTTGCTTTTAATGCATTGGGCCACATTTTTGCACGCATTTTTGTCTTTTTCACAATTATTTATCCTGACATTTTTGCACATTATGGCTTAGCTAAGTCTGTCATTACTTTCCTAACCATTTATGTCAGTGTGCCCATCCATATGTGCTACTTTTTAATCTGTTTTGCCATTTTTCAACCTATTTTGACACTTTGTCTGAAACCTTTAACCCTTTTTACCACTTTTTACCATTCTTACCTCCGCCAAGGAGGTTATGTGATCAGGTGGGTTTGTTTGTTTGTTTGTTTGTTTGTTTGTTTATTAGCAACATAACTCAAGAAGTCATGGACGGCTTTTCATGAAATTTTCAGGAAATGTCAGAAATGGCATAGAGAAGAACTGATTAGATTTTGGGACTGATCCGGATCACCGTCTGGATCCAGGAATTTTTTTTAAAGGATTCTGCACTATTGGGAGATAGGGGTAATGGCAGATGTCTGCACTGTTACCGCTTTACACCAGAAGATGGCGGACATGAGTAACTTAGTCAAAGTTTTGGAGTTTATAGAGTTTGGCAGACACACACCCAGTCGAGGAGACGAGTCGGAGCGTAACAGACAGAAAGACAGCGTATTGTAGCAAGAATACTCACAAAGCTGGGAGGAAAAGAGGAATATTCACCCTCTGCCATGACTTTCGGTCGTCCAGTGAGACTATGGGTGCTTCCGCCATGACAGTCCACACGTAGGGAAGCCAATGCTTTGCCTCACCGTGTCTCCACCCCACCGGGGAAGGAGTAATCGGCAAATTCAATTTTGGGAGTGATCCAGATCACCGTCTGAATCCAGGAATGTTTTTAAAGGATTCTTCACTATTAGGTGATAGGGCTGATGGTGGAGGTCTGTGCTCTCAGAGTGCTTTTCTAGCTGACACTGTTTTTTGATTTTTTGCTCTTTTTTGCCTATTTTTTTCCACTTTTCATCCACCTGTTGCCCCCTTTTGTATCCTCATTCTAATTTGCCACTTTTACCCAATTTTTGCAGCTTTTTGCACGTTTTTGCTACTTGGTCTTGTCTTTGTCCCGCTATTCTCTTGCCTTGGGGTAGTCTTGTTCTTGGAAAGTGTGGTCTTGAGTACAACACTATTATGCCCATTAAAGCACTTTTGACCAATTTTAGCTTTTATCTTATTTTACAGAGCTTGTATTAGCTCTGTAAACAAACATTTTGACGAGAAGAATTCAATGGTATGCTTTTTTCATGACTAAACTGAGATGACAGCATACATGGTACATTACACTGACAACCAGGAGAACGAGAACTTGATTGATAATGGCCTGATGACTAAAGACAAAAGAAATATAGCGGCACAAATGACGTTCTTTGCTTCTTTCATGACTATGTCTCACAGTCCAGTTATCAAACCATACCACTCTAATTATCTTCAAACACCAACAATGCTATTAAGTATAGCAGCTTTGTGCAGTTTTCTCTTATTTTGTGTCTGAATGTGAAAATGAGTAATCTCCTCTCTCAGCTGAAGCTTTTGTCTGAGACTACTGTGCAAACTAAACCAACAGTGTGACCCTCTGGCTGGGTGAGCTCCTTCCTGTATTTTCTTAGCGAGGCTCAAATCTACAGTATGGCAACAGAAAGTGAATTGAGACTGTAATGAAGCTAATTCAGCAGCTACAGTTCATAGTTTCTGTCTCACAATGAAAAATCAATCTAATATTTCTCTTCTAATGTACCACTCACGTGCACAGTAACTCTGCTGAAGAAGAACGCTCCAGTCAATCATTACATGATTTGAGGCGATGCATTTTCCACAATTATTGATCACCTTTCACCAACTGCAGCAGAAATGTGATTAACAACTGTCCTACAGGGTCTCAAATGTACTCTCAGCCACAGGTCATGATAAAATCAGTTCTTTTAAATTGTTCAAATATCTTTTAGTGTGTCCTTTCGACACTTGTCACAGGAAGGGCCCAGATTTCCACATGGGTTCATGCACTTTTAATCTAATCTAATTTCCTGTCATAAATACTGATCAGTCATGTCTCTCTAATAGCATGCATGAACCCTTTAACTGCCTGAAAGCCTAACAGAGAAGGGAGTGTCTGAGGTTGTAAATTCCAGGTTGTTTTAAAGAATATGAAGCGTCCCCTCCAGGTCTGCTGTACAATCCCTTCAAATGACGGGGCCCCCGTTTTTCAAACAAACACCCACCTATTACCCCATAGACCTCAAACAGCCCTAATAAATGGGTGGAAGCCCTGCATAAGGAGGAATTATGTGATGGCGTTGGTGTGGTCTGCAGTGTGTGGGCTGATCAGTAACGATAGTGAAACTCCCCCTGGTATAGTATGTGATAGCATTGCCATGGAAACAACACGGCCAGTTGATATTTTTAACCCTTGGGGTCTCTTCCTGACTCCTACACAGCCATGCTGGGTTAAAGTTGAAGACTATAATGTTGTCAGGAAAAAGACCCCGGAGTAAGAGATTAGCAGAGCAAGACTAATTGTTGGGATTCTGTAATTTCGTGTGGATGGAAACATGTTTATTGATTTGTTCTGGTAACTTATTGCTCTGACCAGTATATTGAGACTTGGAGAATATAAACAGCTTCAAAATAGCTTGCATATACCTCTTATATGTACCTGAAATCTTAACATCTTCTCGACAACAAAGCCAGTATGGCTGAAACTTTAAGTACTGAATTGTTAATCAGCTGCACATTCATGAACTGAATAAAAAGACTTCAGGTGTAAAGCCGCTGACATCTGCATAATGAATGGACTGTATATATTATTTGCTTACGTGTCTAACTTAGCTGGAGTTTACTTTATTTCTGAGCACAGGTTCATATTTTAAACTTGTGCTGACAGTCAAGAAAAGAAATCTATAGTGCCTTTAATTTGGCTGTTTTGACAAAAAAACAAAAAACTATTTCTGATTTCTAAAAGTAAGTGATTGCGTGAATACTCGTCTTTTACGTGGCTGAAATAATTCATGTTTGAAATTAAAGAGGGTTTTTTGGTCATTTTTATGCCAAAAAAGAAAATGTTACTTACCATGATTAATATATAACACATCCAAGGGGGTGAATATTTATACGCACTGTATATCACACATTTACAGCAAATGAACACAATAAGTTCTAGAGGTCTAACACAGGGAAACAGTAGTAAAAGTGGTCAAATGTCTTATTTGGGAACAATCAGTTAAACCTAGTCATAATATCCCTGGTGATGACTGCTTCTCGTCTTTTTTTACTAAAAAGCGAGAGGAATTGTTGTCTGTTTAGCTTTAAGCACTGATGGGAAGTTCAGTTAAACACTGCTAATTGGATAGACTCAGCTTTTACACACTGATCTTGTGCTAACACCAGCTGAAGAGCTGCAACATGACAGCCGGATGATGGAGGGAAAATGGAGGGAATGAGGAAAAAGAGTGTGAACAAGGAGGAGAGAGAGGAAAATGTGAAACGCAGTGAGAAAAACACCTGCTACGTGGGAGAACTTCAGTCATGTGTAAATTAACAGCTGGAGAGATTTGCTTTTTTCCACAGGAGGCTCTCTCACTCTCAAAGCTGTTTGCCAGCTCTGAATGTTCTCTATGCTGTATCACACAACTCACTGAGGATTTCATTCATACCACCTGTTTAAAATGTGCATCTATTTTAACAGGATCTTAAACACTGGGAATTATAGAGATTCAAGTTTCCTTTTTTTCTTCACTTTAGTCGGAAGAAGTTGGATGATCCTAAAATTATTTCAACAGTTGTGCATGATGCATCACTTTTTATTGTACATGTAGAACTATTTATCCTTTACTTTATTATAACTATTACACAGTTAATTCAGTCTAGTCCAGTGGTTCTCAGCTGGTAGGTCTAGACTCAGAAGTGGGTCCCAGAGCTGTTTGCAGTGGGTTGCGAATGCGTGCTTGGAGAAAAAAAATGTGGCAAAAACCAAGACTGCACAGAAGGGGGGATAAAGGGGAGATCTATCAGGGTCCCAGCTGGATTGGGAGCTCATGGGGGTCAGCAAAATCATAGTGCATTGTAAAGTTAAGCTTTGATAACCATATTTTATTTCATTTTTAACCTGCATAATAGCCACTCTATCAAAGCAACAAAAATTGATTTGATTTTTAATGCTGTAGTACAATATAGCCTTTTTAAAAATGAGAACCCCTTTTCTTCAAACAGAATTACATTTTTATGAGTAATCTTAAAAATGTGGATGGGCACACTGAACTAAATAATTAGGAAAGTAATGTTATACTTTAAAGCTAAGCCATGATGTGCAAAAATGGGTTTAAAAAAAAGTGGCGAAATGGGCTACAAGTGTCAGAAAATGTCTTAAAAGGAGCGGGAAAAAAGGTTGCAAAAAACAAGTGAAAAGTAGCAAAAAAGGGATTTAAAATGGAAACTCTGGCTAAAATGGCATATAAGGAGGCAAAGAAATAGTGGCAAAAATGGGCAAGAAGTGGCAAAGAGAAAATAGGAGAAATAGAATCCTCTCAGATTTAGAAAATGGTATGATCTGAATCTTGACCTTACGAGCAGAATGCAGCTGCCTGGCTCTGGTCCAGAGGAGACACAAAGTCCGTTTTCTGGCTGAAATCTTTGTTATGTTGATTTCAATGATCCATAGACCACTGTGGCTGATAGATTTGGTAAATTTACCTCACAATAAACAAAAAACAGCATTTAACTTACTGTTGACTTTCAGTAAAGGCAGTGAAATCAGCTGACTACAGACTGTACTGAGAGGAACTACTCTGTGATTTTATATTGTTGTGTTAGAGGGGCGGGGTCATTCCCACTTTGGGCTCATGACATCACGAGTCCACAGACTGGACCCGCCCACATTAAACCCAGCCAGGAATAAGGTGAAAAACTTTCTAACCATCTAAATCCAAAAATCAGTCACATGCAGATCTCAGTGTTATCACGTTTACAGCAACCATATTCCAACATATCTAGTGTGATAAGACAAAACCTTTGGATTTCACTTTGCAGGGTCTTTAAAAGGAGGGGAAAAGTTGCTGTAAACGGGCAAAAAGTGGCTAATATGGTCTAACCAGCATAAACTGCATTAAAGTGGAAAAAATGGGTGAAAAGTGGCAAAAATGGTAGGTGGTAAAAAAAATGGGTTAAAGGTGACCACAACCCACTTGTAGGCAAAAAGCCACACAAGTGGGTTAAAATATGAAAAAAAGAAGTACAAAAATGGGCAAAAAGCCACAAAATGGGTAAATCAGGTTAAAATGTAAGTTGCAAGAATGGAAGCTACAAAATCAGAGAAAAGTGGGAGATAACAGGACAATAAAAGCACTACAAATTGGTTAAAAGTAGCAACCAGATATGGCAAAAATCCACGAAATGTCTGCATGTCCTCCTAAGGCTTCAGTAGTGATTTGCTTTTGTTCTGTTCTATCAGTTAATGTGGGTCCTACCATAGAAATATCATCTGCTTGTTTTTGATCTACAGTGGGAGAAAAGTGGAACCTTTCAAGTAAAAATCTAAATTTATCAGGATTTTTTTTTTCTGAGGTCCTAAATCAAGCTTTAATGACAGATCTTGATGCTATCTGTTCTTTAAAAAATTTTTTTTGGGTCAGATAGGAGTTGCCCTGCAGCAGTGTCTGACTCACATAAATAAAGAGACTCATTATTTGAGGAGAATAATGGTGCTTTAAATTTTCATACAAAAAACAGCTTCTGTATAAAATTTAGCTTCTGCGGTTGAAAATGTTTCTGCAAACTTCCCCCATTTAGTAAACCCAGGGCTTTTCAGTACAATGTTACAACTGGATTTCACACATTATTAAAAGTTAGTGAGTTCAAATCATAGTGTGGAAGAGAGAAAGTTTAAAGGAGAGATGTCACTTTTAAATAAATCATCAATTTTGTGACAAAGCTGCTTTACTATATACATTTACTCATGATCACAGATGACTGACTTCTTTCTTTTTAAGCAATGCTGCCCTCTTGTGTCTGATTTAGTCCTGTCCACATATTGTTGAAAGTGTTGCTCTAAATGATCAAAACCTGCACTAAAATAACTATCATCTCTCCCTATACTTAAGTATTTATAAAAGATGCTGCAACAAGTTATTTTGTAAGTAAAGCTACCAAGCAGACTGTTTGAAGATTATTTTGCATGTAACACCACGTGTGCCTGCTGCCTCAGTCCTTTAGAAAAGTGTTCAAATATGTCACACTGATTTTTTTTTTTTTTGTTGTTCACTGAAAAGCAAAGAAACTGTAACCCAGATCACAAGTCTATTTTAAATAAAAGATAATAAATCACTCACACTGGCTCTTATAGACAGATTTATTTACTGTAAACTTTTGGAAAGGCAGGGATAAATGAATACATGAAACTGAACCCTTGTAGCAAGCAGTGGCAGTTGTACTGAAATTAACATTTTGGACCACATTATTGCACCTTCTTTGATCAAGGAATCACAACAACGATCAACCGATCGTCATACTCCTCCAAGACCCAGCTATCCTTTAGCCAACACTCATCAGATAATTGGGAGCTAAAGAGAAACGCAGAGAGGATGGTGAGGTAATTTTTGTAGAGTTTTGCATTCAAACACTGGAATGTGGTCAGAAATCTAACACATGCAAATGCATAATGAGCAGAGTAGCTGTAATGTTCAGATTTCTAACATTTAAGTTCACAAACATAAGCACACTCACAAGTTCTGACACTGATGTGGGAAGACATGATAAAGCAGCAGACCCATTCGTCTGGTATTTGGCCTTGAAAGGAAAATTGGTTCCTGTCTGACCGAGTAATCAGAGCTAATTTTGTGCGGAAAAATGAGCAGGCTCTAAAGTAATACCTCTGCTTTCAGTGTTTTGAACATGGATCTGGCATGGCCCTTTTAGACAATGAAAAACAAATGTAGAGTATCTATATTATGTACAATATTTACATGTTGGTCAGGCTAATAACAGCGTCAATGCTACTGCATACAGCACACGTTAAAATCCCTAAACAGCAAGTTTCATTTCAATCAGGAAGCAAAGAAAAAAAATCTATATACAAATGTAACGCAGTCAAATGATACATATCACAGCTTGTCAGCAGCTTACCCTTATTTCAAATATAAATATAGATTTGTTTTTGCAAATATTTGCAAACAGATAGATTAAACAAATTAGCTATTTTGGTATAAAATTAAATATATTTCTCTTTTATTCCCAAGGAGAGAAACAAAAAGGAAGAACTGCATGATGATGCAAAAAGAACATTTGCTTATGTAAGTTTTAACACACTTTGCCCCCTCCCAAAAATAATCAAGACTCTGTAACCACAGACCATGACAGATTTTCAACACACTTCTCTTTTACTAAATGCAAATGGGAAAGCTTCATGGTCAAAATAGCTCCACTAAGTATGTGTAGAGAGGAGGCCGGAGCATCACCGTGGTTTGAGCAGCACTCTGTACATGGCGAAGCCCAGCACTGCAAACACCGTGGCCCCAACACTCGCCTTCAGCCAGAATGTAGAGCTTCTCAAGTCTGCTTGGCTCACGTGTCTGTTAAAGACAGACAAACAGGCCCAATGAAGGATTTAAGCACAGACAGAATATTGTGTTGAAGGGTCATTTCAATACAATATGGAGATGAAGAAGGAAGAATGAGGACAGGTAAGACAAAAAGTGATTCCCTACATTATTTCCTACTTTTAACAGAGTCAGAGTGGCTGATAGACACATTTTTGATACATCTTAAACCAAATTGTGAGGATTAAATATCTCTTGACACAAAATGTTAAGTTTCAGTAAGAAGGTTGAACGGTGTATCTGAAAAAGAAGATGTAAAAAACTGAAAGCAGCTCAGGAACAGAGCTTTAAAAGGTGAAGATGCTCAAAAAACACAGAAATGATGGCTATGCAGTCAGACAGCAAGGCAAGAAGGTGTAACATGGACAAAAGCAATGACAAAAAGTAGAGCTGACAACATAAAAATGACCACAGGAAAGAGAATAAAGTAGAAAAGTGCATGCTTTCAGTCCTGTTGCATTAAAATGATCATAAACAGAAGAGAAAGGAGCAAGAAAATCAATATTTCTTTGAGTGGAAACTTAATTTACTGACACAAGAAACAAGCATAGAAGAAGTAAAATAGCAGGGGAAGCAGTAGAAATCAGAAGTATAAATCAAAATGGACTTTAAAGTATATAAAAGCACATCTCCCTCATATCATGTCAAAAAATTTCCAAGTTAAAGCCAAATATTTCCTGTGACTTAGAATTGTACTTTGAGAGTTTTTTTATCCATGTTGAACTCTCAACTGCACACTACCATGAAATACAAGCAGTAAAGAGTATCTTCTTTTTATGGTACTAATCTATTCTTAGAAGTTTTTTACTAAAAATAAAACAACTCTGCAAAAAGGGAAAGAAAAATGAATGGTGCACAGGCGTGAGGTGGTGATGATGATGACACATTTGAATGTCTGTTGGAGGTGAAGTGTGGGTTTTAAAAGGTTTGAAAAGGACCTTCTGAGCACAACAGCGTAGAGTTTGGCCCTGACCGTCTGCAGCAGCTCAGAGTTGAGGAAGTTCTGACACAAGCAGAAGGTGCACCGGTTACATGTGCACATGCAGCGCAGCCGGGCGTGGCTGTAAAGAGATACGGGGGAAGACACACACAGATCACACATAAAACACACAAGAAGAAGAGAAGTACAAAGAGTTAGAAGATTCCACCCCTGTGATATGAGCAGCATCTGTGCTGTCAGAGAGAGAGAAAGAGAGAGGCTGTGGATTAAATACAGACTGATGTGTGTAATGATGGTAGTGTGTGATGTGCAGAGAGGTGCTGTGTGCTAACATTGCACTTTAAACTGACTGACAGCAGGAGTGTAAGCCTCGGGGAGAGATCAGTGTTACAGCTCAGCAGGGAAACCCTTTTACCCACAATGCAAAAGAACTGTGGTATCAGAACATCAGAGTGCATCACATCCAGAGGGCAGTGAGGGGAATTAATATAGAGTGAAGTACATCATGTCTGATACTGACACTGGCAGAGAGTGGGAACATCCCCACAGGGAGCAAGTGTATCCTCAGGCATGGAGAGAAGCGATAGAAAGTACACACAGTTCAGCTTTTGCAGACTAAAAGAAAAGGTTCACTGCAAATAGCAAACAAAAAGATCCAATATATCCCTCTAGATTGATACAGTTTGACGTCTGCAGTTGGTCCATAACTGGCAAGCAACGATTAAACCGTACAGAAGAACTACATTAAACTTCAGGTTAAGAAAAGCCCAGACTAACAGCAGCAAACCAGATACATCTGCTGTATTCACACTCAATTTAGATTTTTTTTTTTTTTTTTTCCGGAATTTTAAAATGTGGCCTTTATCAGACCCCTCCATTCACTCCAATAGAATACAAATATGAAAGTGGCCTATATTTGATTAGAAAAGATAAGATTTCAATGTGGCTGGTGCTGTCATGAAGAAATCAAATCTAAATTACAATAATAATAATAATAATAATAAACAAAAAAATAAATAATCAGATCAGGTTACTTTGGCCTGCATTACAAGTGCAGCCTATGTAGCTGGTCTTGTTCAAGAATTCAGGGCACAAGAGGGCAAAATATAGTCCTGGTAGTTTTTTGGGTTCAATATTTACATGACTAGCTGACAAACTCTATTTACAATAGACCCTGTGGTTAGGGTTGGGTGTCATTTGGGTTTTTTCCTCCATACTTACAGAACAGTACCAGTGCCTAAACCATGCCTGAAAAAATAAGAAAGTAGTCCATAGGACAAAAAAAAATCTTTAATCGCAAAGGCAATGTTAAACGAAATTGAAATTGAATTATATATCTTACAGTTAGAAATTCACTATCAACAAATTCCGACAAATTGTATTTTCTTCTAAAGACTCAACCCTATACTCTACTAAATTTTCTAATGACTTATTTTTTTACGTGTGTTACAAGTGTTAGTCTTACTAGAACTTACAAAAGCAGCGTAACATTTTAACTTCTTATTTGTTAATACTACTTTTATATATTTTATTTCTGTATTTTTAAAGTAAATTTAAATCAGAAAGTATAACATTACAGTAATACATGATGATCTGTCGTTGCACAGAAACTTCCTTGTCCCCCGTGCACAAATCAGGGCCGAGGCCCCCAAACCAAAAAGTCTAGGTTAACCAAGCGGCAACCTCCAGTCCTGAGAAATGAAGCCAATGCGGAAGTGCAAAAAAATGAAGTACAGCGAGTGCCTGCTGAGGCTGGCTGCAGGAACACCGGTAATCTCTCAGATCACCTGTTAAAAAGCTGTTATTTTTACACTAGAATTAAACTGGTTTACAGCCTGGTTCAAAAAACCAAACTTGTCTCATTAGCTAATGTCTTCATGTGCTCTCACTGTACGGGAGGGGAATTTTTTTGTACCACGATTGTTTAGATTATATTTTGGAAAAACCTGACTGTGGACTGATTGGCACGTCTCATTTGATTGACAGATAGCTCGGCAGGCAGAAGCTACGTTTTTGTTGACCAGAATGCTAGCTAGCTGACAGGAAGCCGAGGATCTGATCTGATCTAATCTGGGTTCTACTTTTATCAGTGCAAAAGACCTTTTCTCTAAGATAAGACCTGCATTTTCATGGAAGAAGAACTACAAATGTAGAGTGCTTTTACAAGGAAAGAGAAAATATCCTTGGGTAGAAAAAGTGAACATGGTGACACGTGGAAATTATACAGATTTTATCACCCCAAACACCTGCCAAGCATCAACTCCAACAGCTTATTCAAAAACCTAAATCAGGTCCCCCTGTGACCACTAGAAGTAGCTAATGCATTAAATGACACATACAAATTCAAAGTAAGTGTATTATGTGATGCTATACTTACGGGTACATGGCCATAGTGGTGAGCTTTGTGTAGATGTCCCTGTTGGGTGCTGCTGTAGTGTTGCAGGTGAAGGACTGAGGAGGCGGCATCTTGTGCCTCCTGCAGAACTCCAGAGGAGTACAGCCATACATCTGTTTGACCTCCTGCAGGTCAGACTTTGCTGCTATCATCATACATGGAGTCTTACTGTCCATGAAGTATTGCTGCAGAGGAAAGAGAGGGGGATTGCTGATGATTTTAGGCTTTTTTTTTTTTTCAGATAAATGACCTATTTTGTACATAAAGAATTTTACCTTGAAGACTTTGGCACAGTATTCAAAGGAATAAGGGTTGCTGACATCATAGACCAGACAGACAATGTCACAGGCCAGATCAGCATCAGAGAGATAGTCGAAGTCAGGGAACACTTCGTGAAGCTGATAGGAGAGAAGAGGTGGTTCATTAAATCAAGTGTCTTAGCATCAGTCCTTCTGGTATGTCAGAAAGCTACCTTATTACTCTACCTAACCGTGACCTGCTGTTGTTACCTGGTCATCATTTTCTAGCATTGACAGATCATTGGATAACCTGCTGGGGAGCTTTTTTTCTGGCATTGCATTGCTTAATCCAAAGGATTATGTTGTAAAAAAGAGGAAAAGTACATGCTGCTGTTTTGTGGATCCGAGCAAATTAACTCTTTATTTTTCGGTATGAATCATATCATTAGCTAGTGTGGTTTGATTATTGAGTGTGGCCATCTAAAACACAAATATAGAGAAGCTAACACACAAATTCTCTGCAAATGTAGAGACAGAGATTATAGAAAGTTCAGTGGTTCATTTTTTCCCCCCAAATTGGGGTCCCAATTTCTCATTCAGGATTTGGTGGTGAGTCCTGAGGCGAGATCACATGAGTACGACTCCACCAGAACTAGCACAACTCGCCATGCTTTAGTTAAGTTTACTCTCATTTTTTCCAGGCAAGTAGTGTTTGCTAATCCTATTGTCAACTAAGTGGAAATACTTGCTTAACAAAAGCAGTAAGGTGAACATGATAAGAAGCTTATATAAACAGCCCAGCCAGGTAAGCACAGCCAACCTGAGCCTGGGCTGGCCTCATAGCTGATGACCTCACACACTTTACACAGTGATATAGCCTAAAGAAAAATAGAAATCAGAATTAAAATTAATGCTGGTAAATACTGCATAAAGCTGTTCTTGATGTAAAAGGATACTCACAAGAAGGTATTTCTCCTGCCCATAAACATAGGTTGTGCTGATCGCATAGTAGGATCTGTGCTCCTCTTTTATTGTTTTTTGGAACTGAGAAAAGACAGAAATATTTTACGTTAAAAATAATAGATAATGAAATGAAACTTGGAGTGTCTGTATGTATTTCTACTATCCCATATATGCAAGAAAATGGATCATGGTAAAGTACAATAACATTTTAGATAATGATGATAAAGTCCTCTTCATGCCAAAGTCAGTCATGGTTCCACAAGGTTCAGTGATCGGGCCACTTGTTTTCATCTTAAAATAACTTTCTCCAAATGATATTATGTGAAAAGACAACTTAAATTCTCCTGTTACGTAGATGATACTCTATTATACTGATCAGTAAGGACATATCAAACCAATCAGTCAACATAACAAGAAGAGTGCCTTATGAACAGAGTAGCATGGGGGAACAAGGACGGCTTCATCTGATGACAGAAATTCCCAGGGTTCTATATAATTAGGAGATGTTTTTAAATTCCCATCTAAAATTTCTATGATGCCTTTTCTCACAGTTGCAACACTGAAATAAGTTGGCATATCCCGCCTTAAAATTTTGCATGTACTAGGTAGAACTAGGAAAAGGGATCACATCACTCCTGGAATAGCTTTTCTGCACTGACTCCTTTTAATATTGAAAATAAAGTTTAAAATCAGTCTTCTCACTTACAGAGCTCTTAATGGTTGGGTCTGTTACATTGCAAAGGGCCTACAGTCCCTCATGATCTCTGCAGACAATTATGTTCCCATAATGCAGGCCTGCTTGTAGTACCTCATGTGTCCTACAGTATGGGAGGTAGACCTTTAAATCATCAGGCCCCATTTTCTGATTGATAAACTAAACAGAGGCCTTTATTACTGTTAAGAGAAGGCTTAAAACCCAAAACCCAAGATTTTGATAAACACTGGCACAAGAATTTCCTTAGAGATTGATAATATCCTATTTTATTTATCTTGGGGCTTAAAGTGAGAGATGGCCTTGGTTTAACTTGCAATTAACCTAGACATTCTTTATGCATTATGTAATGTTATGTTTAAGTTTTGCAGGGTCTCTGGTGTGGTTGAAAGATGTCTGTGCAGGCAGCCTTTGAATTAAAATATGAATGTTCAGTACTAGTGTTTTGTACCCTGAGGTTTCTTCCCAGGAAGGCTTGAAGGAAGCCGCTCTTTCCGCTGCCAGTGTCTCCAAAGACGTTGCAGCGGAACACGCTGCGCTGGGTTTGCTTCTTCTGCAGGTCAATCTTCTTAGCTCTGGTCACTGCAGAGGACAAAACACACACACACAAGGTTCACTGTACACAACACATGGCTGCTGTCAGTAAACAACAATTGCTCTGCCTGAACTGTTGCGTCACCAACATAAAGACAGGATTGATTCACTGATGTAATTACCGATGGCACGACTGCTGAGTAGACCAGCTTAAGATGCTGAAGAATCCTGAAGGCTCCAAAATCATAATGTATTAATCTGCATTACACTACAGCAAACCTGGCATTCTGTTAGCATGATTTTTTTTCCTTGTGATGTAGTAATAACACATTACGTTTGACTTTATTCAGAGCTAATTTTCAGTCAAAATATGAACAGAGAACAGACAATATGATTCTACTGTAAATCACCTGTAATTCCTGCTGCGTGGGATTCCTGCTCAGCAACTATCGAGTAACCAAGGTAACCTAAATACTCCAGACAGCGTTGGACATCCAGATATGTTGTTAATCTGAAAAAAATCAAAAGAAAACAGACTCAGAGATTAAATATGTACTTTTCATATCATCCAACAGAAGCATTTCACTGCCTTTGTGTCTTGCAAATGAAATTTGCAAGACGCTTCCATCGTCTCTTTTATTACAGTAATAGAGTCGGCTTTGCATTATCACAAAAACTATAAATTCAAGTGCCAAACCACTTCTTGTGAGTTTCTACATACAAGAAACAATCCCCCCTCTCCCAAAAAATCCATGTACATTCCTCAAAACTTTTCAAGAAAATTCCCCAAAGCAAATTCCCCCAAATTTACATTTAAATTCCCCAAAAATGATGGAAACAGTGAAACAAATTCCCTGAAATATCCATGAAAATTCTAAGCAAATCTCCCCAAAAACTTTAAATGAAACCCTCCCAAACATATCACCTAAGTTTCCAAACATCCAGACAAATTTCCCAAATTCCCATGAAAATGCCAAAAAATATAAAGCAAATTTCCCAAAATTTTCAATGAAACCCTGTAAAATATACATATCCCCTAAATTTCCATGAAAATACTTGATAGTTCCCACACAAATTACCTGAAATATCCAAACAGAAAAGTCTCCCAATATTTCCAAGAAATTACTTTTTAATGGACATTCCGGGGAAATATTTTTTGAAAATCTAGTAGCAGAAAAAAAATATTTTTTGTAGGAAATTAAGAACATTATGTCCTCATACGTATATGCAGGATTTTAAAGGGTTAATGCACAGCCTATCGGTGGAAACCCTCACCTACTATGTGTAACTCAAAGAGGCAGCAAGGTGTTTTATCACACTTCTCATCTACGAACAGATGTAGTAACAGTGGCCACGTGTAATGTGCTAGTGTCTTAGTGTGTGTATTTCAGGTTTCCACTATGTGTCTATCTGTTGAGCCTCCTTTGCTTCCACACAATAATGCAGTGCAAAATGTTGTGTCAGTAAAAAGGCATAATGACAGCTGAACTTCATTACACCATCGTCAAAGAATCCCAGTTAAAAAATGGCTAAAAACACGCATATACAAGAGAAAAATAAACTTAATTTCATAACTTTAAATTTGTCAGATATCATTTTTTAATTTTGCTAGAGCATGCCAATGTCAGTGTGTGGAATTCTCACATACTAGCTTATATTCATTATTAACCTGCTTATAATAAATTAATTTATTAAGATTCTGGTGTTGTCTTTATCTTTTCTCAGATTGACAGCAGACAGAGCCGTAAAGATAGGAAGAGATAGTCGGTAGAACATGCAGCAAAAGGCGGATGGTTGAGGTTGAGGCCAGGTCTTGCTGTGTAGGCTGCCACACTTCTATAAAGCCCCCAGGTGGGCTCTCCAACCACCAAGCTAAACCTGCACCAAATGGTTTCAGCATTATTAACATCCACTTACGTCCACTGGGATAGATATCCCTGGTAGGTGATCCAGCCCTGCTCATTAGTGCAAACTGTGTTATTGACATCTGGACCCCAGGGCATGTACGGAAACACATCAAACAGATCTTTCAGCTCCTCTGGTGACAAGGCACAGTCACGGTCCTGGAAAATGAGACATAATACTTGGCTGAAGCATTGAGGTGAAAGCTGTGTAGCCCCTTTTCTAATAAAGTACGGACGTTGAGTAGAAATGTTGATAAAATAGAACATAACTGAAAATGACACTAAGAATTTCAAAGGCTAAAAATGATAAATTTCATTGTCTTTTTTATTACCGAATTCCACTCTGTAGAACTTTTGGGAAATCAGGAGATCAGTTTGGTAAATGCTGTAAATAATGTTTTATAATTCTTGCTTGTTGTAGGATTTCGGTGGTTCAGGGTTTGGGATACCCCTTGTCTTGTTCCTTACAGCATAATGCACCAAAACTTTTTAATAGGTGAGAAGTCAGGACTGCAGCCAGGCTGATTTAGCACCTTGACTCTTTAACAACAATATTTGGCATGGTATTTTATAGATGATTTTTAAGTGTAACTGCTCAGTTTATGTGAAAGATTAACTTAGTTTTCTTCCTGTAATTTCCTGTAGATATCATGATACATTCACAGTTGGACACTAATCGCTCTGACACAGAGCAGATCTTGGCACTAGCTGTCACTTTGGCTCTGTGACTTTCATTCTAACCTCGCGGCTAATTCTCCCGTCAATCCCTCCTCACCGACAGGAAGTTAAATCAGGTCTCAGCAGGCGGTCCGTGTCACTGTGGCAGCATACACTGGTTTTGTGCTGTGCTGAGTAACTGATTAGCTTTTTGTAAATGCCACTGCTTGTTAGAGGCTAAAGTTAAAACAGAAGCAGGTGCTTGGGATTATACCTTGTCATGTTTGTCAAAGACGCTCTGGAGAAAGAGGTAGGCATTGTGGTTGAGCTCTGTGGTGCAGTCTGGAGGAATTTTCAACCTTGAGAGCGTGAGAAATTGCACAGTAAATATTGACGAACGCCCTCGGGATACATAAACTAAACATTACAAAGAGAAGGCAGAAATATTGAGCAAACATAGTAACAGGTTTGAGTTAGTGGAGGAGCTGGTAAACAAGGCAGAGCTGGTGTCAGAAACAGACTTACGGAGGGAAGAGGTAGTCCTGATTTAACTCCAGGTCGTCATCGTATCCAAACCTCCTCAGCACTGTCCATGTTGTTTCGTGGCGGCCGCGCTGGATAAACAGGGTGTGAAGGAACAAAAATCCTATAGAGAAACATCACAGAAATTTTAAAACAGCGTAAGGTTATAGAGTTGATATGTGTACATTACGTAGAGGTAGCCAGCCCCACCTTTCAGAGTGAGTCCGTTGTCGCAAACTCCATCGTTCAAATTCTTCCTCACCACATTTTTTACATCCTCCAACGCCTGAGGCTCAAGAGGGGTGTTGAAACATGTTCGCTGTAAGAAATAGCACAAAAACATCATAAGGCAGTTAAAAATAGCAAAAAATGTTCATTTTGAACCTTTAAGCTACATCAGTCAGTAGTTAGCTTACCTGGAAGAAGTTGAGCTCATGATCATTGAGAATCCCATCGTTGTCGAGGTCAGACACTTTGAAGATTCGAGTCAGAGCTTTTGCACAAAGTAGCTTCATCTAGGATTGACAGAAGAAAAAGTTAGAGCTCCTGTGAGGAGTTCTCAGTTGGCAAGGAAACAGACTGAAATTTATACTGTTCCGTTTATGTGACCTACAAAAGTAAGAGACCATCAGCAAGAAGATCAATTATTGTTATATAGTTATTTTCAAAGCTTTTGAGTTATGAGGGTGCACTATGACTAAAACAGCTAAATTATTTAGATTTTCCAGTGCAAAAAGCTTCATGGTGACAAGTGTTTCAGAAAAGAATATATTTTTTCAGAAAATATTATTCACTCATACTTAGGACACAAACAGAAAAGAAATAAAAGAAGCCACTTTGTCCAGAGAGCTGCCAGGATATCACCATTTTAAAACTCAGCATTTGAATAAATTCAGTATAGAGTGGCATATTCATTTTTAGGCAGCATAATAAAAAACCCTCTAAAAAAAATCTCACATTAAAATTCTCTGATACAGTGGTGTAAAATTCCCAGGATGCATCTCTGCTCTTACATTTTTTTTCTCCGGACAGTAGAGAGGACCTGTAGGGTGCAGGACTGCTTTCTGAGCGTAGTAGAACAGCTCTGAGATGTTTTTTAGGTTCTTTGCTGAACACTGAAAAATAAAAAAGAAAAGGGGGCTTGGGTTACACACCTGTGCAGCACAAACCTACATACCATCGCAACACTGGCACTGCTATACACGTGATTCAAGTAAGGATATGCTTGTTTACCCACCTGCCTGAGTTTGTTTGTGGGTATACGTCTGAATATGCAGTAACAGTGAGTGTCAGAGCGTATGAGAGTGTGTGAGCTAAGTCAAGGCCAGACAGGGTATTAACACGCAGGATCTGTCTGCGGAGAAAAGCCCAGTCTAATTACCCAGTCTGAAAAATCGCAGGTACAGACCTGTAATGAGATATAGATTATCTATAAGCTGCAGACTGCAGGGGTCAAAAGTTTAACATCGCATTCCTAGCAACTGAGGATTTCACAGACTGTATTGAGAAACATGTTCAGCTGGGTTTATAGAAAGGATCATAAAAGTTGAGAGCAAATACAGAACATAGCTGTACCGTGGACAAAAGACGATTCAGGATCAAATATATAAGGGATTAAATAAAAAGAATGTCAATTCAGCCACCAGGGGGCTCTTAATCAAAACAGCAACAAACGATAATAAGTAGATTTAGCAGCGATTGCTCACAGTGTTAACCGGAAGGATAAACAGTTTCTCTCTCATGAGGCTTATTGATTCCTCAGTTCAAATAGAGACTGAGACTTTGTCTGCTCTAAGATTGTCAAAATTCCTTTTGCACAGATGTATATTAGCCTAAAGAAATACTAGTAACACAGTTTCTGGATAGCTTATACCAATATATTTAGCTATGAACTGATGCCATTAGGCCATTTATGATGAAATATTACCATATCAACAAAATCTAATCATATAGTAACTTAAGCAATTTATTACTACTACTTTGTTTATTCATCTTTTTTTTGAGTGGACCCTGGAGATAGGGGCTAAACTTTTTGTTAGATACAAGTGAGAGAGCTCCAAGGAAAATGTGTTTGGGAACCACTGATCTAGAGAGATGACGAGGCACAAAATGTTTGGATTCGTACAGGAGAGGTAAAACCCTGCAGGGCCTGTTCAAGAACCTCACAGGAAAAAAGGGTAATTAAAAACAGAGAAAATAAATTTAACTAGAATGACTACCTGGCAGCTATAACATGCTTCTCTAAGGAATACAATGGCCAGACAAATCACTGTGATGGGCCAAGAAGAATGGCTGGGCTGGTTTCTGTGGAAGTGTGTTTGATAGAAATCTTATGAGCAAGGGATGAACATGTGGCTTAATGACCTTGACCGGTTATTTCCAAAATAATTAAATCCTTGATTTAGAGTGGATAATTGTGTAAAGTTTGAAGAAATTTCCTCGAAGAATTCTTGAAATCAAATTTGCAAGTAAGGGATGAAAATGAGGCCCAGTGATATTGAGCTTTTTTTATTTTTTTAAAGATTTATTTTTGTGCCTTTTTGTGCCTAGAGGAAGGACAGTGGATAGACTCGGAAACAGGGAAGAGAGTGGGGAGAGACATGCGGCAAAGGGCCACAGGCCAAATTCGAACCCGGGCCGCCTGCATACATGGGTAGCACCTTAAACCACTCTACCATCTGCACGCCCCAACCTTGACCTTTGACCTCCAAAATTTGATCAGTTCATTTTTGGGTTGAACGCAGCATTTGTGCACAGCTTGACAAGTAAGTCCAGTTGCAAATTTCCACATTGCACAAATTACTGACTAAATATTTCATAAAAAAAATACAGAAATAGATCAGAGGTCTGATCCAGGATTAAATTATGTATAAACCTATTTTAGAAGAAGTTGCATGAATGATGAATGTGTTAGAATGTTTTCATGGAGGACAAGCTTTTATCATATAGGCAGACTGGTCAGCTTTATTAAACATTTTGTAATCAGGTTTTGTAGGATAGGGTTTTAACATTAGGCATCTCAACTGTTAACCTAACCCTTACCCCAACTCTTGATCTTAATCCAATTTCATTTCGACATTTTTAGTGTGTATTTCCATTCTGACAGAGGCGGCATCTCAGGTGAAATAATTTTCTTTAAAATAATTGGTTTTAATTCATACTCATCTAAAGCTTTGAGATCTTTTAAAATGTTTCTAAATAAGATACATTTTTAGATAGTCATAAACCTAGGTCACGTATAGTAAACATTAACCACAAATGTTGGTTCTCAATGATCGAGTTTCAACCCAACAGATCATGTTTCTCTTTCTCTTTATGCTCTGTTTAATCACTGACAATAGCCGACGACATCGATTTAAGTTCTGTTTATGACTCCTTTGAGCCTCTGCAACACGTGTGACTGAATCAATAACATTGCCACTCATTTATTTAAATGTGAAAATACTTATGGGGCAAATCAGCACTGGATAATGCATGTTCTCCATCTCTCACAGCATTAACTTTTTTACACTTGGGTCAGTCTCTCTCACCTCAACACAGGTCTCTATCTCACTGTATTGGTTCATGATGGGCAGAATGGTCTCCATGCTGCTGTGCTCCACCAGGTCTGACTTGTTCCCCACCAGGATCAGAGGAACCCTGGACACAAATGCAAACAACACAAACCACTAAATCTATAACGTGAACAAATAAATAACTTAAGACTTTAACCAGTGTTTCTTCACTTGTTTTAAGGCAACAACCTTAATCTGCCAGTTTTAGACTGAAACAGCCCCTGTGAGCCATGTTTATAAATAATTTTCCTCCCTGTGATAATGCCTCATAACTTCCAACACATGCTTTGACATTCTTTAAGTGTCTTTGCAGAGTTTCCATTAGGTTTAGGAGGGTTTTGCTGCGACATACTAATAGACAGAGGAAATGGACTCAATGTTGACCCTAATATTTCACCGCTATCTGCTATTTTTTTTTACAGGTTCTTACCTGCTGTCTTTGTCCGTGTTCTCAATAATGAGAGGGATCCAGTGGCTGGTCACCTAAGGGAAAACATGTTAAAACATTGTACTGTTTATAACTGGACTTATAATGTAAAGTGCCATACGAGTGTTAAACTGCTCTACAAAAAAAATATGGAAATTATGTGAGCAGAGTTGGCTCACCTTCTCGATGGACTTTTTGCTGTTGACAGAGTAGACGATGCAAATCACATTTGCCTATGGGAGGCCAGCACAGACAGTCCATCAGTCAATCTACCTGAAACCAGCACTTCTCTCCATGTTAACAGAAAAACTCAAAGCACTGACTGACCTTAGAAATCTCCTGAAACAGCTGCTCATCTGTCTGCTCAGCCTCTGTATGAGAAACACAGTTACACAGTGAGTAACAACTGGAAGACTTGTATGGTAAAGATTGGTCATCATGGCTAGTCACATCTGATATAATGAAACCTAAAAAAAATAGACGTATCAGACATGTCAAAAGATTTTTAGTACCCGAGTAATCCACAATGTGTGTGGGAACTCTCTCTGGCGTGACATCAGCAGGTATAGTGATTTCCTCTGCTCGGTAAGGTACCTAGGGGAAGGGTTGTCACAACACCAGAATTTCAAACTCAGATAAGATACAAGTAAAATCGAATGATTTTGAGAGCTGTGACAAAACAGAAGTCATAGGCAGTCGATGTTTGGTCATTTATTCCTTTTAATTTCCTAAAGATAACATGTAAACTTCATCATGCTTTTTAACTTGCCACACATGTTGTCTCTCTCTTCTTCCTAGTGCAGCTTTGTGCTAAAATATGATTGGGGCCCATATTCACAAACATCACAAGGATCATCTCAGCGATCATAACTTAGCTTGAAAACTGCCAGCAATGAGTTCTAGCAGGGATGCACAATATTATCGGCATGATGTTGTTATTGGCAGATATGAAAATTTCTGCTGATGGTTGCAGCCGAAGTATCAGCTCTAAATATCAATAATACCTATCATATATCTACCTTATATTAGTGAAATATACAACTGTACCATCAGATAGAGGTGGTTGCCTAGGTTGCTACACATTCAGGGAGGCCCACTGTCAGCCCTGAACTTTTTGAATGAAGTCCCAAATGTAAAACAACTAGACTGTCTACTTCTCTGCTCCTCTCTCAGTTCTGCTTGCACCTCTGGTAATTTGTGATAATCATGCAGGACGTCTGTGACCTGTGCAAATTGACCATGTCTGTATTTTGCAGAGTAAAATTTCCGGCGCAAACTGCATGCCAAATTGCATGTGTACTATGCACAGTGCTTCTGCTCTGCTTCCTACAGTTTCTCTTTGCCAGTTCCTGATCTTATATCAGTATTATTTAGGTGAACATTCACATTTTAGGTTTTGAAATTTGTCGCTGGTTGGGCTACAACAGCTGATCTGCATGAGTAGGGTTGTTGGGGATGCACAGTAATCCCAAATTTAAAGAGCATATAATATCAACATCAACTGAATTTAAATTATTAAAAGTAACAAGAAAGGTTTACAGAAAATGTCACCTGCAGATTGCAATGTGCACAACATTGCATTTCTTGGTATGAACTTTAGAAATAAAATTCACCATGCATTTTCATTGCTTCAGCCATGCACCACCCTTATGTTTTCCTTCAAAATGTCTGGAAATTCTGGGACATTACAGACTTTGCTTATCCCGTGCGAATGCATCGCACCAAATACTGATGCCAGGGGGTAATTCATAAATTACAAGAGGTCCACAGGTAATACTAAACCCATGCAAATAGCATTTTAGTCAGCAATCAAATATAGTGGTTGAGTAAACCATATTTAAAGAAACTCAGCATGTCTGCCTTACTTTGCACTGAAGAGTCCAAAAGTGGATTCTTGAAAGCGTCCAAATAATTTAAAAATACAGAATCACCACTGGTGGCACCTGATATCAGACATATCATCCCTTGAACTCTCTGTTGCATGGTGCTAAAGGGAAAACTTTAAGGGCTTGGTCTGAGGCTCTCTCAGCCATACAGTCCCTTGCCAGGAGAAGGGAAGGTTAACAGGGTGGGTGTGTGGAATGGGGTTTGGGACAGTCACTCATTACGGGGCTAAATGAGGGATTGGCAACTAGCTATATACGCTTAGTGATCTCCTTGCTATGTATATTTTACAAACCTGTCACATGCATCTTAAGTTGAAGGCTTTAAAAGAATTAATATGTTTGAAGCAGGGGTGTCATTTTTGACAGATACCCTTTTTTTTAGGCACGTATGAACTTTTTTCAGCCTATGCAGATCTCGATGCGAATATGAATCAAAACCTTTAGGAATGATTTTGCACGGAGAGGATGTATTTGACAGATCGTTCTTTTGTACATTAGGTTCTGATTAGAGAAATAACAAATGCTAGGCTTTCTGTTCAACACTATGAATTTTGTCTTTATCTTTAAAGAGCATGTGTACATGTGTTTATGTGTTGTCAACTTAACTCAATTAAAAGTTGTTCACAAAAAAAAAACAAAAAAACAAAAACAAAACAGAATCACACTTATATACATTACTATCAGGATTTAATGAACTGCAAAATCTGGAAAGCTCTTCATGTGTTTCATTCACTGTGAAGTGTTTTATGTTTACAGGGACTGAAAAAGAGAACTTGAATCATCTAATAAAACATATTTTGGAGGGATTTTAATTAATCCAGTCTGCCTGATGTTATTTATGTGGACACTTAATATCTTTAAAAATATGCTACATAAAGTTCTGGTGTCTGTGGCAACGAGCGAGTTTGTTGCAAAGCTTGCAGCTGTAATTAAATCACCAAACGTTTATCAAGGGGTTTTCATTTCTGATGTCAGACAGAGTTCAGTCGGTACTGGAGCAGGCGGGAGGAGGGAGCAGCTTGGAAAGGTATTCTTCTGTATTCTTGGCTTTTAGGGGAAATTCTTAGAAAAAGCTATGATTGTCATCTTTGGGAACAACTTTTCATACTTAGGAATAGAAAGCTTTGTGAATATGGCTCCAGTAGTTTTTAATGCTTCTGTATTTATTTAAATACAATCTTCAATTAAAATAGCAGATACTGTATAATTTTAAAAAAAACTGGGCATAGGTAAGATTTTTCCTTAAATTGCCAATTTGACCTCTGAGCAACACAGCAAGGTTAGGAAAAGTAATTCCAACGATTTACGAAGCTTTAGTAACACAGTAAATTAAATGTTTTGGATAGGAGTGTTATTATTCAGTCTTTCAGAAACTAATGTAATGAAAAAATGATCCATACCACTTCTGGGAATTCCTCACTGACCAGGGACATGATGAGAGACGTCTTGCCCACTTTGGCTGTCAGAGGAGACAGGGACAAGAGGATTGAGAGATCAGTAAAAATTAGATTAAGCAGTACACTTAGCATTCATTCATTATAGTCTGCATTAATATTTAGGTTGCATTTTAAATACTGTAAAGTTAAGACTGTGACTGTATACTGTGATCCCAAAGTATTTTGGAGGTAAATTCAGTAAAAACTTTATCATCTATGTGCTTGGATTTTGCCTCCTTAAATGTCATGATATTGCACAAAGTCACAGACCAGTTCTGTTTGGCTTAGCTGGAATAAATCAGTTTTTCACAACAACATTGCTCCTGGTGGTCTAATGCTAAAACGTAGATAAATCCAACTTGCAACATTTAATTTTCTTTCCAAATAGGTTTATGTTAACAGTGCAAAGTTTTGTTATCTGAGAGCACAATCACATGAAATGACTGATGCTAGTGAGGTTAAAATAGTGTAAAAATATCAAAGTTGGTGCAAATAAAAGGTTTTATATAATTGCAATTTTCTTTAACAGGGGTGCCCAGGCCGAGGACTGCATTATTACAAGAACTCTGAGTGCAGACTGGCATAAATCATCACAACTGCAGAAATAAAAGGTAGAAACCCACTGAAGTGGACACAGGCACCATCACAGTGAGACCCTGTCAGCAGCATCTCATGCTCAGCTGGTAGCATCAATGGCCACTAAAAGCTTCACCCTGCTTACTCTCACAGTAAATGACAGCTCTACTTACGCTCTCCCACCAATAATATCCTCACGTCTTTGCGCATCTTCTCCAGTGTCGACGGTCTCGTTAGACGGTTGTGAGAGAAACATTTATGCCCCAGTCTGGATGAAGGATACCTGCAGCCAGCTCTCCTCGGCCTGGCTCGCCTTGCTAACGGCTACGTCCGCATTTCAGCCCCAGTTTACTCCGGTTTATAACACACAGCACCGTTAGAGGGATGCAGCCAAACCTTTAGCTGGATATCTGGAGAACCATCAAGCTGTTCGGAGTATACTCCGTCTACCAGACTCAGTCGGTCGGCTCTTCTGATGATAGGTCAGCCGGCTAATCTACACATAAACTGGACTGTTCACAGCATTAGCGAGCGCTAGCATGCGCGTGTCAGCGACGCCCCTTTGGACTCAGCTGACTGTGGAGAGCAAAGATCGTCTATTGAACAACGATGCGCGCGGGGCGGGTTCTTGGTATTTTTATCTTTTTAGTAAATCCGAATATAATACGGATTTTTACATAAGGCCAGTTAGACTATTTAGTTTTGTCCCTTTATTTTTCCTAATTGTATTTCACCTTCTTCTTTTACAATTTTACAATGTTTAATGTCATTTAGCAGACGCTTTCGTCTAAAGCGACTTACATCTGAGAGAGTAATAAATCGCTTATCTGAATCTCCTCTGAATCAGAGTCCCCTAGTCTGGAGGAAGATCGGATAGGGGCAGAATCCAAGGTACTTGACTCCAGTGTTTTCAGTTTCCACAGTCAGTGATGGTTTGGGGTGTCATGTCATGTGCTGCTGCTGGTCCACTGTGCTTGATCAAGCCCAGAGCCAGCTGTCAGCCGTCTCCCAGGAGCATTTTGGGCATTTCATTTTTCAATCTGTTGAGAAACTTTATGGAGATACTTTTTCCAGCTGGACTTTGCAGCTGCCCACACTGTCAAAAGTCTAAACTAGTTTTCTGACCATAGTATTACTGTGTCTGATTGGCCAGCCAACTGGCCTAACCTGAACCCCATAAGGAATCTCTGGACTATTGTCAAGGGGAAAATGAGAGACACCGGATTCAACAGTACAGACGAGCTGAAGGCAGCTATCACAGCTACCTTGGCCAAAACTCCAGCAGTGCCACAGACTGATTGTCTGCAAACAATTAAAGTTTATGTTGTAAAAAAACACCAGTTAATGTACTTTAAAACAGTTCCTGAATAAATACAGTCCCTGTAAAGTGGAATTAAACTTTGTCCCTTAACTCACTAGATATGTTTGAATAAGGTTGCTGTTAATATCTGAAAACACTGGGATCTATGTGTGACTAAATTTTGATTTAGAATATGAGAAAGTTGTTCACCTCTTTCTTGGCTTGGTTTTATTTGAGCTGAGCAATTATGTGAGCCCATGACATCACTGGTCTTGATGGAGAACTGCCCCACCTCCCTAACACTACAATGATAGGCTATAAAATTACAGAGCAGTTCATTTCAATACAGTGTTGTTTGCCATTGTCACTGCCTGCATGAAGGTAAGCACCCAGTTACATGCTGTTTTTTGTTCATTATGAAGTAAATTTCCCAAACCTATCGGGTCATTTAAAGCATAATAAAGAGATTTGTACCAGAAAACATCAAATTTAATCCCCAACTTCAGTCTCTATTGCAGCTGCACTCAGATAAGAAGCATTTTTTTAATTTAAGAGGATTGTATTTCTTGTGAGTGGGTGTGGCTTCAGCTCATTAAACCAACACGCCCACACCATCCTCCAGCAGATTTACTGTGTCGTTTTTCATGATTTTGAAGCTTAATTGTATAAACTTAGAGATGGTTTTCATAACTGAAATTTGGCATGGTGGTTTATAACACAGTAACCTGTCATACAGTAGACCTAAAATAGATATTTTTTTTCATCACTTTACAGGGACTTTAAGTTAATATTTTAGTACCTTTACTAAAAGGGGACCATCCCTAAGTATGAATAAAAGGCTTTTTCTGAGTTAATTAAAATATAAAAAATATGTTTATTTATTCAGGGGATTAAACACTAATTTAGACAGACTTACTTAAAATATTGTTTCATTTTTACCAAGTTTGTTCCACTGAATGCCACCAGGCTAAATATTACACCCTTTAAGAAAGAGGGACCAGATATACTGTAAATTGTATTCTGTGACTGAATATGACTGTACTGTACCTTTGTTACTGAAGAGGAGCATACACACACTGTACACACCTCTGAACACTTTAAAAGCAGGTATTATCAGTATTTTCAATTTATTTATTTAAATTATATACAACTTTTAGTGCCCCAGATTCATGGAGTGAGTTTATCATTTCAAAATGTGCAAACTGAGTGGGATAAAAACATCAAGTTAAACAAAAAATAGCACAAATATGCAATGTAAACATTAAAAATAGTCCTTTTTCATAAAAAAAAAAGAAATTAATTGCTTTTTTTGTGTCATCATTGTATTAACCACAGTGCAATACAGTTTCTCAGTGTCAATATCTCAGCTGTGGCAGTTAGTTAAGATGTTGCATTGTTTCACAGACACTGTAAACCAAGCTGAGTATTTGAATTGATCAGTTGTTGGCAGTGTGAAGATGCCCTGTCTTTAAAGGTGCATTTCATCCACAGTAAAGATTTCTGAGTATTATTTGGAAGAAAGGCACCAGTCTCCATTGTCCCAGAGGAGATGTTTTATGTATGCTGAACCAGCAGGTGGAGCTTCTCCAGTTATTTCCTCCTCCACAAGTTAGCTTCATCTAGAAAAAGATTTTTAAAAAGTAAGATGTGTGTATTCAAGCAAGTCTGGAGTTTTATCAAGATTAACCATTGTCATTGGTGTCTTACTAGCATAGTCTTCAGGTGTCATGGGCTTAGAAATGACCTCTTTGAACGCCTCCAGCCACTCCCTCTGTTCCTGCTCCTGCTCACACATGAACACAAACTGCCTGCCCGGTGTCTGCAGCGTGATGCCGCAGTGCCAGCGGCCTCCTCTTGAGCTGCGCCCGGTGTTCTCTGAGACAGAGTAGCTGTGGCCCTCTGTGCCAATGAAGACAGCACCCAGCTCTGTAGCATCCTGACAATAAAGAGCAAAAAAGCAAACATTATGATTCACAGCATTAACAATATTGTTTAATATTAAAGAAAATGTGAGGGTTTATTTTACCAGTGGAGTTTTGAAATAAAGAAGCTTTCTGTTTATTAAGCACAACGTGAACCACCTCTTCTTGAACGGCTCCCGTTGCTGTGCATATAGAAAAATAAACGTGTACAACAAAAGGATGTAAAGGCAGTCAAAGAGGAAGAAAAGCAGAAACCAATGACTCATATTACAATAAAAATAGATGACAGATTACAGACCGTTGGGCCAGTTTTCTCCATGTATCCCTCCTTCAGACATTGTCTTGTTATCTGAGGTAATAACTGTAAAAAGAAACAGGGTTACACCTTTAACTTACCAAAAATTCAAAGACACTTAAACTATTTGGGATAGATTATTTTTCGTACGTCATTAGTTCGAACAGAGGGATGTGTCCCCTGCAGGTATGCCAAGCGTGTTGCCCGGATGGCATTGAACAAAGACACCATGACCTAAAGAACACAAAATAAAGGCAGAAAACTTAACATACTGTATCCATGAAACTCCTGTATGAGACAGCTAGATTTATTTTAACTTAAAAAATACAGAAGTTAAAATAGTGCTCAAACAGCTCACAAATCATGTGTTAAAATGGGAAACGCATCATAGTCCTTGGTCTAACCTGGCCACTTTCATGATAAACAAACAGATTTCTTGTGCGCTCCTCCTGCAAGTAGGAGATCTGCAGACCGTGAGCATGACCAATCTTCTCCGGCTGAAAAACTGCGTTTAGGTCCTTCATGAAGATGACAGCTTTAGGAGCCTTGGACTTTAATATGATCAAAAGATTAAGACAGGATTAGAAATTATGGGAAAGAAAAGCTCAAACATGATGATACTGTGAAAAAAACTCCTCACATCCTCTTTGATGAAATATTTCAGCGTGAAGTCTTTTTGAGAAAGCAGGAAGATCCTCTTTAGAAACTGCTTGTTGTCTTTGCCCTTCTTCCACAGTGTTGCGTCAAACAGATCTTGGATAGTCACATCATATGTGCAGAAGGCATGAAAAGCAAGTAAACTGTACCCAGCGCATAAAAATATTAACAGTTAATGAGGAGTAAGAATTTAGTTTGTAAGTGCATGATTACCTGAGCTGTAAGCTTGTTTATAGTAGGTGCTTTCTCCAGTGAATTCTCTTCTTTCATACTTAGCTCGGATCCACTGATCTCTAAGAACACTGGAAGAAAAGAGTAACACTGTTAACTGTATTTATGGAAGAAAAATGTCAGCATGAGTAAATACCATGAACAGGAGCACCTATCACTGATGAATAAGTCTATTTCATACTACCTTAACCATCTGTGCCACCAATGAGTCCAACTAATTTCTTCCTTTTTCTGTACCTCTCCACCCCCATTCACTGAATAAACCATTTTTTGATTCTTCTCTTTTACTTCCACTGCACTAGTGATGTGAATGGGTGTTGAATGTGCTGAAAGTGACTCACAGGCAGTCTTCTTGTTGTGGTCGGTAGTAGAAAACAGGGACACACTTCTCATAAATGGCTTTTGCTGCAGAATTTCCCCTCTCCTTCATGAACTGTAGCACAGGTAATAAGATTTCAAAAAGTAAAAAGAGAGAGTTAATATATTGCACACTTATAATCACATGTCGACAGATATTGTTTTTTCAGGGATGATGCTGTTTTATTGTAGTTAATGATACTGATAACTAATATTTGGAACTGATTCACACTTATTACGAGAAAATAAATGGACTTAATGTGACCAAAGTAAGAGTGCATCAACTTAAAAAAAAGCAAAATGAACAATTAAGAACTCTGTCGAAACAAGAAATGATGGGGAGTGATGTCATAAGCTCAGTCTATCTGCAGATGGTTGATCTCAGACCCTCGCCCCCAGCTCAAGCCTTTAGCTTTAGCTAAAGCTAACAAAGCTAAAGTGAGCCACTGTTTGCATAACTACTTCTAAAACTGGTCCATACATAATTTAATCCCAGAATAGACATCAGTTTATTTAGTCTGTTTTATTTAAGAAATGTTGCTTAAGTTGTAATGTTTGCAATGTGGTTATTTCATCGATGTAACTGCCAGACTTAGCTTATGAATAAAGTTGTATTAAAAAAACGTTGTACTAGCAAATTACATCCCTACCTTTCTGACAGATGCAGCTTTTCATTGCAGTTGTCTGCAAGTAGCGTCTGAGATCTACGGTCTGCAGCAAGACCTCTCTTGCTATGTCAGTGGCACCCAGGCCTCGGTGTTGATTGGCTAGTACTTGTGTGATGTCCAGCCAATCAGATAGCATTATTGGTGGGAGAATATACAGTGAAATCGAAGCCAGTGAGGAAGCCACACCTCACACAGGGGCAAAAGTAGCACACTTTGATTTACTAACTGTGTCGGTGATTAGTAAAATAAAATGCAGACACAGATGATCAGAAAAATGTCTAATATCCACCCCAATAATCAGCTAGGTAAAAGGAATGCTTAGGATGTAGACAAAAAAGGCATCACATCTCAAAACAAACTCTACATTTTATTAATCCTGGCAATTGATCTCCCCTTACATCTAACTATGTGATGCTTACATTTTCTGCTATAATGGTTTTATTTCATATTCATTGCATGGTTTCATGTGAAGTCAATGATGTCTTGTGTCATTTATGTTTTATGCTTTTGATAAAGGCAAATTTCCCTAGCGATTGTTCATTCATTTTTAATCTAAACAGGAAGCAACATGTGGTCCATGACAACAACAACGTTAGGTAGTCAGGTCTGAGTGAAGACAGAAAGTATGAGTAAATAGTAAAGTTTGCTACAAACTCATACCTGGATTAATGAATCCTCCCAGAGATCCAGACGAATGGATTTCACTCTGCTAACAGCAGGTAAATTACGATGTAACCCTGAACAATTAACACACACAAAGACACCCAGAGTACAGGATGCCCAGTCAGGCTCTGTGAAAGAGAGAGAAAAAAATTAAAGTATTTCACCAAAAAGCATCAGCAAACAGCACTTCATGTCCGATCAGTAAATACAACCAGTCTTCTCAAAGGTTTATGTGCTTTACAAACATTATTGTGGACTGATCAGTGAATTTATTTGCCAGGTAAAGTCCTCTTTTTCTTTAAGTCATTTAAGTTCTGTTTACTGACTCTACCAGGCTGCTGAATGGGGAACACAGAGGCCATATCATGGAAAAACAGTAGCCATCACTTCCCCTTCAGTAAGTTGAAAACAAAAGGTGACTTTGATATAAAAAGATTTCAGTTAACAGTCAAATTTGGCTTCAAATTACTTGTTCCCAGTATTCAAGCCTCCATTTAAAAATTAAGTGTATTTTTTAAAATCAAACAATTTTGAAAAAACCTGTTGGAAATGATGATAATAATTTGTACTGGTTCTGAATCTTTGTCAGAGTACTCACCAGGAGCTCCACAGTCAGCACACACATCGTTACCGGGCTGTCGCACCAAATCGAGCAGGATTTTGTTATTTCTTTCCAGACTGGCCATAGATGAAGGTATGCTGCTTCTGTCAGACTGATAAACGAGTCCCAACAAAAGAAACACAAAGTTTTAACTCCATATTGATTCGACACATTATTCTATACAAAGATTTTCTGCTCTGTAACAGGTGGAAAACACAAGCTCTTCTCTGTGAACAGTGGCCCAGCATTTCCTCTTAGCATAACAGCAACATGAAGTTAATTGTTCTGCACACAAATGCAGAGGTCCAGAAATAACAGAGAAAGGAAGTGAAACAAGCGTCAGTATGAAGAAGGGTGATTGACTTACAGAATCAGGCACAAAGTGAACTGAGTGAAACTGGTTTGGTTGAGGTGTTATCTCTGTTAAGAAAAATAAGTTTTGTTATTGTTTTTGATCTTATCTTTAGATTTTCGCACATTTTGGAGTTTGTTCATGTGTAACAAATTTTGTAATTGAGTCACAATTTATGTTGTTTTTTAAATTCTGAATTAAAAAACCTAATTAAGAAGAACTTATAAGATAGAACAGCTGCCAGATAAGAGTGAAACATATCAGCAATGATCAAGAGAAATGTGAGAAAGCTAGGCTAAATTTGGAGTGTTTTTGCAAAAGGTCTGAGTACTTGTGTAACTGTGATATTTCAGTTCTTTATCTCTAAAAGATTTGCATAAATTTCTTACATTCTTTTTCACTTTTTTTCATGATTGGGAAATGAGTGTTGATTTATGAGAATAAAAATGCTTTTTTTCGTAGCATAAGCCTGCAACATAAGAAAGATGAGAAAAGTGAAGGGGGTCTGAGCACTTTCTGAATGAACTGCAAACTGGGCAAGTAGACTTGAAAATAAAAACCTGTTTTGATGGTGGCTCTGAGGGCCGCCATACCACATCAAGCAGGATTAAGAAAGGTGGAATGTCTCTGTTACTATAGCTCAGGGGGTTCAAACTCAATTACAGCAGGGGCCGGATTCTGGATTTAGGTCTAGCCTGAGAGCCTAACAGGGTCAACATTTACCCATAAACTGTCAACCTCATTTTCACCAGTAATAGAATAAATGCACTGATAATAAATCATTTTGAAATTTAAAAAAAGTCAAAACAATAAGTTTAAAGCTCAAGAAAATAATTTTAAAAAGTGAGATAAAGGGTCAAAAAACACAAAATTAAAAAGGAAAATTGTGTTTTTAAGTAAAATTCATGAGTTCGGAAAGTTAAAATGTGAGAAAGAATTTGAAATCATGAGTTAAAACTTAAAATCTGAGTTTTAAATTTAAAATTTTGAGACTAAAGGGTAAAAATATGGGATTACACAGCCAAAGTTAGGGGTTAAAAAGGTCAATGTATGACTTAAAATTTAAAACTATGACTCTGAAAGGTCAAAATATGATATAAAAAGTCAAAATCATGAATTGAAAGGTCAAAGTATGGAATAAAAAGTCAAAATCATAAATTTGGATCATAGTTTGAGAAACTCAAAATTAAAGCACAATTTTTCTTTTCCTGTCTTCTTACCTCTTGATTTCCACACTTTACTTGATCAGATTTTAATGACTTTAACAAGGATATTTGAAATCATCATGGTAAAGTTTACATTTTTATAATGAAGAAAATCTACAGACCTCATACCTGAGGGCCAGTCATAAAAGAAATATGCTATGATCTTGCGGGCTGGATATGGCCCCGGGGCCCCCGGGCCTTGAGTTTGACACCCCTGCTATAGCTGAATGACAGCATCTCTTACACCTGTTTAGGAATACTGCTTTATCATGTAGAAAAAAGAAACTATACGAAAAACAAGCAAAAAGAAAGGCACATGATGGAAAATTAAGGCAAAATTTGACTCAACAGACAAACTACAAAATGCCTCGAGAAATAAGCATTTTCAAACCGGCTCATCTTTAAATTTCAGTGCTTCACACTGTGATTCAGGCTCCATACCAGCTGGTGGCGGTGATGAACCAGTTCAACAGAAGAAGTAGCAGCACCCGGAACAAATCGTGGTGGTGTTGTAGTTTCACTCCGGCCGTTTAAAACCTGCCGGACAACAACCGAAGGGCAAAGTGTTTCAGTCTTCATAATAATGTAGCTAGGAACTGTTTATTTTTTTGATTGAATATTAATAATATGTTGGTCGCGAGGCGGTTTCTATCGTCGATTGCTCAGAGAGGTATGTTTTCAGAGTTACTTCCTGTTTGCATGAAGTTTAACACTCATGGTGTCAATGCGGTTACATTTTAACTAAGCCAGTTTTAAATGCTAACTTTTGTACTATTAAAATATTATACACGTTTACCACTGGTTTAATCTTTTTTAATTAAACTTACGTTGAAACAGGAGAGCTTGGCACGCGTCAGTCTTGTTCGCATCCTCCTGACGTCTCTATTCTCACGTGTTGTTGTAAATTATGATAAGACTTTCTCTCTCTGACACATCGTGATACCGCATATCAGCTCCCTGTTATTTATTTTCTCTAGCTCATTATGCTGGACGGACTGGCTTGTTCCGTCGCCCCCAGCTCGCCTCCCTCCCTGAGCTGGAGCTGCGGTATCTTCAGTGCACATGCTGCTGGCGGAGCCGGGTCCCTGTCGCAGGCTTTGACACCCTAGACACCACTCTCTTCTCCTCTGAGGCCTGCAAAGAGGACAACAGACCTCTGGATGCATGCTACACCTCCGAGCAGAAACAAACCATCCTCCACCTGCTCAACAACGCCACACTGACAGAGCTGGCTGGGGTGAAGCTCCTGAGGGGCCGCAAGTCAATCAGCATAATAGAGTACAGGACTAAAAACGGACCCTTTACGACTCTGGAGAGTGTGGTCAATGTTCCACGGCTCAAACACAAGAGCGCAGTCACGGTGTTCAACTCCATCCTCAACCCGGAGAAGAAGGAGAGGAAAGTGAGGATTCAGCTGGCAAAGTTTATCAGGCCAGAGGTCGACAGGTCGTGGTTGGAGGTGAGGTTATGATAAACTGTGTTTTGATTTATCAAAAGTCCAACCCATTCACAAGTCAGGAGGTAGCCCAGCATCCATCCTGCTGTAGGGGACAGGGAGTCTGATCACCTTCATGTAGGCACTGGTTTGTTACATTTTAATACAGTAGGCCCATGAAATGAGATAAATGATGTGTGATAACATGTTTCACTACTGCAATAACAATATGATGTGTGATAGAAATTAAAGCACCCACATTAGCTATCAACTTGAGCTTTCTCTACGTCTGCTACTCTTCTTTTTTATAAAATATTTGTTTGAAACATCTCCAAAATTTAAAATAAATCTAAGGCATTTGTTTCCCCTCTCTAAAGTTGCACCAAACATTCTGAGGGTTGCTTATAGCCAGCACTAACTTCATCTGACAGTATCACAATTTTGTATCAGTGCAGTTAAACCAAGGCCTCCATTCAGTAAGTAGGGAAAAAACATTTGCTCTCTTTTTTATAATACTTTGGGTCTTTTTATGTTTCAGAGAGTAGGACAGGGGGTAGAGTTGGAAGGGATGAGAGATTTGAGAAGACACATGTGGGAAAGGAGCAACAGGCTGGAACTGAACCTAGACCGCCCATGACCAACCACTAGGCCACCTACAGTACGCCCTTAAGAGCTGCTTTCTTGCATGAAATAATAGTGTTAATTGTGAATTGCATCAGTGATTAATGCTTTGTCATGATTAAATTGCAAGTCATTGCACATCCCTAAATAAGAGGGCTGAGACTAGAGGTTTGGATGCGACTAAAAATGAGATTAGTAAAATTGTTTTCAGTAGGGATGCATGGGTTAAACATCAGTATCAGCCAATATTGGCCCTGTTGACAAACATCAGTCAACAGCAATAATGTAACAGGAACAGATATTAGTAGCCAATGTGTTATCTGTTATGTCCAGTCAAACTAATTTTGGCAACTTGTAAACCTTACTATTTATTTTAAAAAAAGTGTAGTTTTTATTAGGCAGGAAGTCACCTGTTTGACAAACTGTGATCCGTTTCCATGATCAAACCCAACAGAAATTGTTGGCACAGTGGGAGTCTTAGACCAATACATAATGAAAAAACTTTGGTATTAGTATCAGTAGGGTTTGACATTAACACCAGCCAGCTGGCAAAATGTGGGTGGATTTCAGCTGTGGCAGGTACTGCACTGATTACCACTAGCCACCTTGGCAGGCTGAATCAATCAGTGTCAGAACCTATGCTTTGCTTCAACAGTGTATGATTTACATGCCTTTTGCAATGAGGTCGGTTTACACATACAAGGGGCATTGTTGAAAGATGGCAAAACATTTAGAGCCTGATGTCAAAAGTCTCTAACAGTAAAGTGTAGTCATTTTGTTTTCCCAAAGTTAGATAAAAAAAGATACTTCAAAGTTGGTAGTACTGTGTTTATTTACATTTTATAGGATTGTGTATCTAGTTCAAGTAAATTTCAGCATGCGATAGTCAACATTTATGCCATATGAAATATAATTTTCTGACTGCAAAATTGTGGCTAGTAAAAATCCAGTGCGGCTATAGGTATCAGCCCTAATTTTCAGTCAGTACATCTCTAGTTTGAAAAAAAAAAATTTAAACCTTTTTTTTGTTCCATATTCAAAACTGGTACAGTCACTGTGATTTCAATGATTAACAGTGCTGGAATGTTTCAAAACATAGGCAAAAAACTTTAGATCCTAGTCATATTTTAACCCAAAATGCTGTGAGAAAAAGAAAGTGCAAATGTATTTTTGTAATTTAAACAGTCTGGAGTCTGCCTGCATTCATTTTTTGAAAATTAAAACAAGAAATTATCCAATATTGGGTGCCTAGGACTTCTATTTTTTGCATGTATCTGATACAGTCTGATTTTTATTATTATAATTTATTAATGAATTCTAGTAATATGACAACCCTGATAAGGAGTACTCTTAAAGTTTATTTTTTAAGTCTCTTTCTCATTCCTATGAAGTACAGATGAATCAAGAACTGTTCATCACTAGAAATTTCGAAGAATAAGAATTTCTCACAATCTGTGGCATTTTTGTCACAGCCTTGGAACAACTGTGTGCAATGCAGAACTGTAAAATTTGAAGGGCACAGATGGCCTAGCAGTTAGGTTGTACCCAATATGCTGAGGTTAAACTCTTCCAGCTGGGCTGTATTGGTTTAAGTCCAGAATGTGACTCCTTTCCATCAGGCATCAAGATCTCTTACTTTATCCTCTGTCCTCTTTAGTTAAGAATAAATGCTCAAAATAAATCTCTAATTATTGCAATGAGGCTAAGATTTTATCTTTACTTTAACTAATTACATCTGAGTTTACATTCTTGACAAAAGCAAGCATGAACAGCAGCGACACCCAGACTTTGTCTGTAAAAACTCCAGTATTCTCATCTTCTCGTTCAAATATCAAATGAAATGTCTAACTTCAAAAAGGTGGGATTAATTGCTGTATTTTTATGCCATGGATATGTGTTTGTTCTCTCAGGATGCAAATGCCGTTGTATCCATAGTATGTGGGACTAATAAAATCGCCTGGGCTCATGTGGACCGAGGGATGAATGTGCTGGACTGGCAGCAACTGGACTGTCCAAATTTCTTGAGAGGGACGTACATGGCTTCGACTTACTTGAATGACGTGAGTGTGATGACCTGAGGCCACAGCTGTTGTGCTTACCTCAATATTTTGGTTTGTCTTGGTAAGGTGTTACAGTTCATATACTACTACTTAAATATTTTTTCTCTGCTGGTAGGTCTCTGCAGTAGTGACACTCCTCCCGTCAGCAGACTTCTACATAATAGAGAAAACCTCCATCTCTGTCCAGAACACGGCTCTGTTCCCCATCATGGCCCACATGAGATCTGTGGAGGCCATGCTGTTTGCTCTGCTGGAGCCCAGAAACACTCCTCTGGACTCAAACATTCCCCCAAGGTGGGACACATTGACCTTAAAGGGTTCCTTGCCTTGAACATTTCTTTTTTGTGAGTTGAGTTTAACCTGTTTCCTTCCTCTGCAGAGTTTTGAACATGATGCGTTCAGCCGTTGGACGCCACTTTGGACTCATGGTTGGGGAGTCTCGCACCAGCGGGGCGCAGACGGTACAACAGCTGATGACTGAGTCTGTGACACAGAAGCTTCCCAGGATAAACTTTCCCTCAGAGCTGCTGATGAAGTACAGAAATGCTTTCCAGATCAACTGCAGGAGAGAAGGGGAGGAACTGTGTGATGCACTGCTTCAGGCTGTGGCCTTTTATGAGCTGCTTAGTCAGTCATCCAGTTAGCTAGCACATAGACAGCTCTGTACCCTGAACATCACTACATCCACTACAGCAAACCTCCAGAGAGGACCTTGAGCTCATTCAGGTTCAATATTCAACCTTTGAACAACTTTGGTGGTAGTTGGTAAAATATTCAATATTCTGGCTGTTACATAGAAGATTACTTCTACTACTGTAATTTTGGAGGCTGAGGGGCAGGGCAGTAAATGTGTTTTGTTATTACTGCTGAACAAAATACTTGCTGTTGACACTTTCATAAAGTGATGGCTATGAACAGCCTTTCTGAAAATGAACATTTCTCTTGTTGGCTTGTCAAATGCTGCTAATCTACCAGTCATCCACAGATTTTAATTTAAATTTTAAAAAATAGTTTTTATTTACCATTTATAATTGCACATAAAAACAAATCATCATCTTCACTGTGTAAAGTCATTTGAAAGTATTTGGACAAAGACATTTGAGGTAAAAAAGGGCAATAAATGAATATAGACTTGAGTGCAGTGAGGTAGTAAACGTGTGAGGCTGAATTGTCTTTTTCCACTTTTCTTTATGGGAAATCTTTCAGGAGTTGAATGGTTGACTTTGAGAGGCCCAGGCGGTGGCTGCTGCTGCTGAGGTAGTTTCGACACCTTATGGGAAGATAAATTAAGGGTTAAATTCTTAGAACTTAACATTATTTCCTATAGCAGTTATCCAAATGGAAGAGTTCATTATATGCATATATTTTAATATAAGACCACCTTTAAATCCTACTGAATGTCTGTTAAATTTTTGGACTAAAACAATGACTAAAAATGTTAATCGACTACCTTTTTTCCATGAGGAAGACAAGACTAGCTGAAACGTCTTTTATTATAAAACTCAGTTCTGTCAAGGAGGCTAAAACAAGACTAAAATGTTAGTGCTGGACAGTTGGACATTTGACGATAACTGTCAACACAAATAAAAAAATCAATATAAATATGGACAATTTAAACTGATGGGGATTTTTTTTTTTTAATTGCATTTTTCTACTGTGGGAATATGGGGTTCTGGGTCTGCCACGGCGAGCCATCAGGTCCCTGTAAAACCAAAGTGAGAGTTGTGTACACATCCGCCTCCGCATGGGCTGCCCCTTATTTCCAATTCTGTTTGTGATTTTCATGAACAGGATCTCAAGGTGCAGCTGGGGGGAAGACAGTTTCTGGTGCAAGGAGCTCAGAATTTTATCTGTGCTGTTTGCAGATGATGTGGTTCTGTTGGCTTCCTCAGGTGGGACCTCCAGCAGACACTGGGACAGTTTGGGACCTCCAAGTCTGAGGCCATGGTCCTCTGCCGGAAAACGGTGGATTGCTCTCTCTGGGTGGGAAGTGAGTCTTTGCCCAAGTCAAACAGTTCAAGTATCTCGGGGTCTTGTTCATAAAAGAGGGTAGAATAGACCATGAGCAGCTTGGTGCAGCATCAGCAGTTTTGCACTGTACCGTACTGTTGTGGTGAAGAGGGAGCTGAGTTGGAAGGCACAGCTTTCAATTTACCAGTTGATCTTCATTCCAACCCTTACCTATGGTCATGAGCTCTGGGAAATGACAGAGAGAGTGAGACTGTGGGATCAAGTGGTTGAAATGAAATTCCTCAGGAGGGTGTCTGGGCTCAGCCTAAGGGATAGGTTGGGGATCCCGGACATCTGGAGGGGATCTCAAAGTAGAGCCGCTGCTCCTTCACATCATATGGAGCCAACTGAGGTGGTTCGGTCATCTGATCAGGATGGCTCCTGGTCGCCCCCCTATGGAGGTCTGGCTGGGAGGAGACCCCAGGGCAGACCCAGAACTTGTTGGAGGGATTATATATCCCATCTGGCCTGGGAGCACCTTGGAATCCTTCAGAAGGTACAGGAAAACGTTGCTGGGGAGAATGAAGTCTGGGTTGACTTACCCTTTTTTTTTTTACCAGCAGTGGGCACTATCTGCTTTTGGCTTCTCTTTTTAAGGTAGAATGTAATTTCTATGGCAAACTACACTTAAAAATCCATCTTAATAAAAACTATTACATTATTTGTTATCAGCGAACTGACAGAAAATAATTATTTAATTATAAATTTGCTTATATCTCATGCCATAAAAACCTTAAACTGAGAACACCATCCTAAAATCCTATTTTAAACCCTGTGCCATGATGCATATTCTAACGATTTGAATACATACCTAAATAACTAAAGCTATAATTACAACTTAACTTTTTGAACAGACAGACTCCCTGACTATAGAGTAGCTTAAAATTGGTTTTGTATCCGTCTCACCTGCGTGGCCTCTCTGTTGGTTGCTGCATTCTCTGATGGCTACAAATGTAGCGGAGGACAGGCATGTAGTCGATGCTGACAGCTCTTCTGTTCCCTAGCAAGCTGAAGGATTTACTACACAGTACCTTTTTGCTTAGCTCATATCTCCTTTGAGTCACACTGGGGGGGACAGGTATGAAAATAGTGAAAACAGACCATATCAATCATACTTTTTGTCTATTTTATGGTGGTGAATACTCACCTTGGTGCACACAGAGAAGGGAAACTAAAGCTAAGGCTTTGTCTCTCCACCAGACTCCCCTGTTCTGTGTCTCCCAGTTCCTGCCTGTATTTTTGGGCTTTGCTCCTTGTTTCAAGCATCCGCCACTTATGACAACCCAGGACCTCGACAGCAGCCTGAATGTCCATGTGCCTCTCCTTGCTCCATCTCCTGCAGCCCTCCTCCTCTTCTTCCTCCTCCCTCATCTCATCTAACATACCATCCTTTGTCTCTGCTCCTGTCCAGACAAACGCCTCGGGTGTGCATGAGCCTGACACAGCAGGGATGTCAGCAGGAAATGCTGCATCAATGTACGACATGAGGTCAAAAAAGTTGGTCAAGGCTTCCATATAGTCTGTCACTGATTTAGCTGCATTCTTTTCTGTAGTGTCGCTTGATTGTTGGGCTGTTTGATGAGGACTTTTTGGTGACGCCCATGTTTCTGGAGGAGTTTTACTTAAACTAGCATTTGTTTTGGTGTCAAGCACTGGTGTTGTGTATTTTCTTCTGCTCAGCCTGGAAATGGTCCTGCATGATTTGCTGACTGTAGCTGACACTTCATAGGGCTGCTGGATGTGAGGGTAAATGTCAGAGGGTGGGAGCTCACTCTGCTGCCCAGAACAAGTCTTGCTGTTGGGGGAATGCCCTGAAGTACCCATGTCTCTAAATGGCAGAAGGAGCTCCAAGTTGGAGTAGAGAAGAGGCACAGCTCTTATCCAGCTCTCAGCTAGCAGCCTCAGGAGCTCATTCATGTCTGCTTCAGAACAGAACTGAAATTAAAGAAAAAAAAAGATAAGTACTGACAGAAGTTTGTTTCTGGTTGAAGCTCATACACATGGAGTGAGATAAAAATACTTGCCCACAACAGGTTTTGCAGTTTGTTGAGGGTTGCAGAGTGGAGTCCTAACATGCTTGCAGTGCAGCCAGTGTCAAATTGTAGAAGTTTTGTGTCTGTGTAGTTCCCTCTTTCAGCAGCCCTCGGGTCTAGATAAGACATTTTTAAAAACTGTTTCTGATTACAACAACCATTTAGGGTCTATATAAGGAAAACAGTAACTGGTAAAGCAATCTTTGTCAGTCAGGCAGTTTTATATGGATTCATTTAAAGAAACTTACAATACACGTTGATTGACTCCTTAGGGAGGCCTCCAGACTTAGATACCTGTCCTCGGCTGCTCTGCACCCACAGCTGCAGCTGCAGCAGGCACCGTCTGACGTCACCTCTGGACAGCCTAAGGAGGCTGCTAACATCATCAAACTGCAGTTGCGTATTCTCAGATAAAGCCACCAGCTGCAGGTAGGTACACACATTCACCTTCGGAAAAATAAAGGAACTTCATTACAAAAAGGTTATTACATATTTTATCAAATTTGTTTGCATTTGTGGCAATCTAAAACAAATACCTACACTGACTACATATAAATACTGACCCTGTGTCTCAATCTCCTCCCACTGATTTCAGTTATTGCTGTAGAGGGTTGCACAACCAGTTATTAGGTTCAGGGGGCAATTACTTTTTCACACAGGGCCAGATGGGTTTGGATTTTTTCCCCTTAATAAATAAAATCACCATTTAGAAACTGCATCTTTTATTTACTTGGGTTGTCTTTGTTATATAATAAAATTGGTTTGATGATCGAAAACATTATAGTGTGATAAATATGCAAAAAAAAATCAGTAATCAGAAAGGGGGCAAATACTTTTTCACAGCACTGGATGGTCCCATCAGGCAGCTCCATTCTTTGCATGTCTTTGCTCCAAATGGCACAACAAGAAGCTCTGAATGTTTTGGCTTCACTTTCAGGGAGTCAAAGAGTTGTCCATCTTTTTACAGTCAAAGTACACCAAGCAGAGTATAGTTTTAAGTAAAACATATGAACTTACCTCTGATGGAGCTTTGAATGTGATTTCCTCCATGCTGCATTTGAATCTCTCTCTAAATAAAGGATCTAAAGAAGATTTTTGCATCACATTTTGTCCTCATATCTATTCATCATTCAAAACTACATAGTTGTATGTGCATTTACCATTTGTGGTTAAAATGACAGGCCTTTTAGTAGTTGTCATAAAAGTCTTGATGGCTGCAAGGAAGCCAAAATCATCATCAAATATGACATCGACCTGTGGGGGCAGACAAACCTTTCAGCTCAGGACAACCATGGTTCATTTGCGGTCTCACAACCCTTAAATTACATGTCTCGCAGTGTGGGTTTTACCTCTTCAAATAGAATGAGTGAAGTGGCTGTTTTTTTGTACTGTGGTGCACTTTGATCGCAGCCCGTTGTTTGGTTGTCTGATTTCTTTTCGTCTGGTTTTTCAGTTGGAGATGGGCCTCCAGAGTGTAAAAGATCCACTTTATTCTTCGTCTTAAAGTAGTTGGCTAAAGTGAACGCAGCTGGATTAGTTCTCCCTTTCCGAAGAGGGCAGCCCAAACTTTGTGCTGCTCTCTTTTTTGAGGAGGACGTGGCATTTTTTGGAGTCACTGTTTTTCCTGTTAAACAAAATAGTAAAATATCCAGTAAAATGAGATAATGTCAAATTAAGGTTTCAGTCACTTCTATCTGACATTTATTTAAACCCTGTATGAATCAGAAAATGTCACAGGATATTTTTTGCTCTATACTAGTCTAAATGATAAAGTAGAGGGCAAATTATGAGAAATATTTAGATTTAAAGGAACTCCTACCAGGTAAAGTGTCAGCTTTGGGAGTGCAGTTGTAGTTGTTGAAGTAAGCTGGTTTCAGTGGGTCCTTCTCTGATGTCTCCACTAGGTGGGACTGTGTAGCCTCCTTCAACTGGGAGAGGACATGATGCCCACTTCGCTGCGAGGAGCAGTTGACCTCAAATACCTACAGGTATAAAAGAAAAGTAAAGGCAACAGAATACGTTACTCTTGAAAAAGGTGTGACATCGAGATAATTCTTTGTTTTTACAGCCATGTAAAGCATGTCTTCTTAATTCCAAATCTTAATTTGGCCATAATTTTTCAACATTTGCTTGTATGAACCAGTTTGTAAAATTTTGATTCCTTTTTTGAGAACATTTCTGTGGGAAACACGGTGCATAAATTTGGATTTTGTGAAAATTATCAAAAACTCACACAATGCATTTTAAATATTTGATTTCGGAGGACCAGAGTACCGTTCAGTGACCGAGGACATCACTTGGAGAAGGTAAAGAGCCATTTAAGAGGTGGGAAATGTTCTTCAAGAACTCAAAAAGATGTGAAAAAAAACTACTTAACAGTCAGAGGTGGAAAAAGTACACAACTGTTGTACTCAAGTAAAAGTACAGTTTACTTGGCTTATAATCTACTTTAGTATAAGTACTGGTCTATAAATCAACTCATGTAAAAGTAAAAAGTATTCTATCTAAAGTTTTCTTCAAGTACTGAGTAGCTACTGAGGAGTTGTACTGTAAAATATGATCTTTCCTTATTCACAGTAACAACTAGAGAACAGATCTCCAACCAGGTTGTTCAGTCAAAGTCACAACTCAATAAAAAAAGTTAAATTCACAGCAAAACTGACAATGTTAATTAAACTCATATAGAGTTAAACTTAACACTTTAGAAGTGTCTACACTGTTCCAAACTAAATATAGTTAAACTACACTTTTCAAAGTGTTAAATATTTTACAGCACTGATCATTAGCTGGAGGCCCGGGAACCACATCAGGTCCCCCACAGCTTTCCATCAGGCCCCCAGGAGCTTGATTAAATTCAGATTCTTAAGGACATTTTATGGTAGAATTCAGAAAACATTTTATATATTCATTTTTTGTTTCCGATGGTGAGCTCATACTGAGATATTTCTATGTCTAGTTCATATTTTAAAACAAAAAATGGGTGTAGACGATCAGCCTTTGGAAGTAAGGATGTTAAAAAATTGAACTAGTTTCCTCCCAACCTTGAAGCCGAGCTCCTGAGCACAGGCATACACAGAGGCTGTCTTGCCCACACCTGGAGGTCCTGTGATCAGCATGGTGTTACACAGTGGCTCATCATCTGTCTCTGCCTCCCCCAGGAAGTCTCCACAGTCCCATGAGCCTGCACAAGACGACACTCTTTGCTTAAACAACCAAACACTTCACTCATGGAAAACACTGTGAAATCCTGCATGGTTAAAGTCATGTGGATGCCCTAAAATAAGCAGGCTTGTGATAAAGTTTGATGGTTCATTAGAAACATCATCAGAAGTTTAAACCAAAACTCTAATACTGAACCAAGTGTGAATAATCTGAGTTCTTACCATGTCTGTTTGCCTCTTTCCTTTCCTCCACCTTTCTTCTCTCCTCATTGTCAGCCCGTAGTTTCCATTTCTTTAACCAACTGAACCCAAGAAAAAAAATAAAGCTTTTGCTCACCCTGATTTCAATTCTGATACATGAGTGAAAGGAAAAACTAGCTGTATCAAACTTACTTTTGCAGCTTATGCACAGACACAGAGTTACCAATGACTTCAGTTGAATGCTGAGGACTGTATTTGTCTGTCCAGAGGACATCTTCACAACTTAAATCTGGAAAAAAAATGTGTGAAAACCTAGAAACTCTTGCTATTTAAGGACAAAAACATGCCATAGATAGAAATGTTTACCTTCTTGGGGAATATCTGGGATTTTTAGTGACTGCCTGTTAGATTCTGTGTGATTTATCAGTCCAAGGTTTGAGTCATGATGGGTTACCAGGCCTGATGGGCTCCCAGTCTGCTGCCTCAGTCTGTGGGTGCGACTTAGCCTATTACCTCTGGGCTGCTTCTTCGCCATCAGGACAGGACTTTCCTGGACATCTTGTGCTGGTATGTGACAGTGACCACGTGTACCCTCAGACTTGAGACGCTTGAGCACCCTCTCTGAACTCTCATTCCTATGTTTTCTCTTTTCCTTTAAGTGAAATGAGCTGATGTTGGGACAGTTTTCTGCTTCGGGAAAAAAAAAACAGGAATTACAGGCCTGATCAAAGCAGTATATATTCAGTGAGATAGCTTTGATAAATTATAGTGGGTTACTCTGAAGCATAACATTTGAATCTCTGTATTTCACCTTTGCATGAAGAAGACTGTCGGTCACTTGCTTTCCTCTGCAAAGTGGTGAACACTGATCGGACTGGAAATGCAGGGTTACATGTTTGGATTTCTTCCAGGCAGATGTGTAGATCAGAGGCTGATGGATGTCCTCTACAGGACTTCTCTCTCCGTGTCAGGGGGGATACTGCTGAAACATGATGATGGTGATTTTCTACCTGCTGCACGTCCTCACTCTGAGGAGGGAACTCTGATTTCTGCAACCTCTCTTTTGGCTCATCCAGCTTTCCGTTGCTCCTCCGTTTAGTCTTCCTGTGCCGTGCAGTATGCAAGAAAACTGGAGCTATTTTAATGTCTTTGGTGGTCGAAGTCTCCCTCAGCTCCGGAGGTGGTTTATTTCGCCGAATAGAGTTGCCACCAGAGGCAACATTTGTCTTCTGCGCCACCAATGACGCTGGTTCATCTTCAGATAAAGCTTCATCCCCAGAGCAGCTCGACTCAGAAAACACTATTAAAACCTCTCCTGTATGCAGTTTTTCTTTGTTTCGGAGTGTGGTGGCATCTTTAAATTTCCGGATCTGTTTGAGCTTCTTTTGCATCGTAAATTATTCCTTATTCAAAAACGTTTCGATGGCATTTTGGCTTTGGCGCTTAACTGCTTCGCGTCACACAGTAACGTCACTTACTAAGCGACGTAAACTTTAAGCAAATGTTTGGTATTTTTTTCAAAACAAGCTAGCTTGCTGACAAGGTTCTCACACTGAATAAAGCAAAACGTAAAAACAAATAAACGGAAAATGTACAAAAAGTCTGTGAATAGTTATGAGTCCTACGTCGCCTGTGAAATGTCTACACTGATTCGGAGTGACGTTTAAAACCAGCGCGAGACGGTTCACGTTTTTGCCAAAGATCGTCTATAAACAGACAAGAAAACACCAACCTAACCAAGACACTGAAAGTGTAACAGTTGAAAATACAGTAATTCCTGTGTCTAATGATGCTACAAATATACATTTGTGTTCAAGAAATGCATTTCCCTTATTTTAACCTCACTTACAATCCCGTTTCACCACCTTTCCCACCATTTTTTGCCATTATTAACCCATTTTAGCTCTTTTTCACATATTTTAATTCTGTTTTTAACAAAAGGATTAACATTTTTAAAAGGGCTACTTACAAATGAATTAAAATTGTTTCTTTGATAAGAGTGGTTATTATTCAGGTTGAATATAAAATACCACAGCATAACTTTAAAATGGACCATGGTTTTGCTGGCCCCCAGTTTGGCTGGGCCATTTTACCCACTAATGGGCAGCCTTGTCACCACATGACTATTCTTGAATGTGCATGGCTGTGTTCAGCCACCTTCAGGTACAGTGGGGGTCCCCTGTCTCTGGCACCTTTATTTTGGGGATCGCGGGCAGAGAAACTTCTGGACTACACAATAGCACATAAAAAGAGGGAATGATTCCACATCACATCCCAGAAGAGCAAAAACTGGACTGTTGAGATGCATTAGTGTTTAACATTTCAGAGCTGATTTTAACTCCCAAAGTGTAATTCTAACTCCATTCTGAGTGGAATGGTCTTCACTATTCATTCATTAGTTGCATTTGAATGTTGCCTGTAGTGATCCCTGCTAGGATTCCTTTGCTAATGTTTCTAGAAGATTGTTATTGTTTTGGTGTGAGTCACATTTGTATCATGAGTGTAATTAACAGTGTTAAATCGGCTGTGAATTTGACTTTATTACAGACGTGACCTTACCTGAACAACGTGGTTGGAGATCTGCTCTCTTGTTAAGGCCAGTAAGGAAAGATAAAGGGACATTAGTATTAATTTCAGCCCATTACATTACTCCATAAAAATTCTCAAAGGAGCTTTAGCTTCAGCTAAATGACATTCTAGCCTAACTTAAGTCTCACTATTCAGACAGGGTTTCTATGCACAGGATACATTTTAGTCAGTCACGTAGGTCAGTTTTAGTCCAGGAATCTTGCCCTATACACTGACCGAGAAAATTAACTTTCCAAGTTGAGACATGGCCAAAAGTAGACCGAGTCAGACCGCAGACGCACAGCTGGAACTGCTGGGAAGACTGATGGAGTGTGATGAAGCCTACTTTCCAAAATGTTCCCAAACATTAAAGTCATGATTAAGGTCAAATGTATTTTATTTATTTAAATATAAAAATCCCCTTAGCCAGAGTGTACAGTTCGTAATTGTTGAAACAGGGTGTTTAGACAATAATGGTGAAAATGTCTCCCTTTTTCCAGATTAATACAGAAATCCCTCCATGAATACTGGAAGCAGGAAAAATATTGTTGTTCTGGTTTCCATCAAGAAAGTCTGATAAAATAGTGAATCATGATGATTACCTGATCCATGTGCACACTACAAAAACACAACTAGTGTCAGTTTTTTAAAACCCTCATGGAAATGAACAAAGAAAATACTCCGAAAAATCTGAACTAAAAGACTGGTGGAATATTTTACCCTTTGGCATAAACTGCACCTAAAAGAACAGAGAGTGAACTTAGACCTGAAAAACAAATAATAAACAGCATATTGCTTTGAGAGAAGAACTGTAGTCTGTTCAGTATTGGGGGTCAGAATGGGGCACAGCTAAACATTTGATATAATTACATGTATACACATTTCTGTCAATCAGCTACTGGTAGTTATGTTGAAACTTCCAACATGTTTAGACCTTCAGCATAAAAAACTACAGGTGCCAGCAGCTTTAGAGAGCTGTTGGCTTTTTACATCTCGCTCACTATGCACACTACATGATACATGGGATGATGATCTGCTGGTTGTTTCAGTTAATCTTAGGGAGGAAAAATATCAGACAAGTTCCCTGGCTTTCCTTGAGCCATTTCAATGCGGGCCAAAAGGCTTAGGGGTAATGATGTAGGAGTTTATCCTCTTCGAGGTGGCCTACCAGCAAAACCAACAGTCCGTATTAGGCTCCAAACACAAGCTTTGAAGGCTTTATATATTCTTGACACTATCACTTTATCTTAAAGGGATATGTCGGGATTTTTGAAGTTGGGTCGTATGAGGTACTTGGCTATTGTAGTGGCATTTCTGTGAAAGTTGCCCCTGTGGTTATCATTTTCTTGGCCCATTTTTGTGTAAAACTGGTTAAACTATGTAGATAAAATGATCCCACCTACAGCCACTATGCCCCAGATTTTTCTGAGCTCGTAATAACCACAGGGGCAACTTTCACTGAACTCACTGGAGGCTAATGCCAATACTATAGCCAACTACCTCAACCCAACTTCAAAAATCCTGAAATATCCCTTTAACTGTATGACCCTTCAAATGAAACATCATTCACAAATGTGAAATCAAACCCACTAAAGTTTCTCTGCTGACAACAGCAGAAAAGCTGCATTTAAACATTTTGGTGCAGCATGAATTAAAAAAATACAAATTCAAGGTAAGCTTCCTAAATACAAACACCAAGTGCTAAAATAATCAGCTAAAAGGATAAGTTTCCAACAAAGTTATTGTGTATGTGTACAAATACTCAACAGTGACAGCCTGGCTTTAACTGTACTCTCCATACAGTTTTCTATTACAAGGACATACAGAGGACAGTTGTGCCACGCCAGAAGACTCTCAGTTTGTTCACACTCTTACCCAAACACAGATAAGAGACTTCAGTGGCACCTACAAATACATACACAGTAGGTTCATCATCCAGTCCTCAGAATCCTGGTTTGAGTAGATGTGGGTGATTCATGTTTATACTGTTCATATTTGGTTCAATTCTCAAGTTCCAAAAACTTGTTTACCTTGTATGCTGGTCTGCTTCAGGTCAGATCCCCAAGAGACCAGTCCTCCCACCTATCTAAGCACCAAAGGGTTGGTAATGTTCATTAAAGAAGAAAAATAAAACAAACAAAAAAACAAAACAAAACAAAACACAATGACAATCATTGTTCCATCCAGCCTTTATCAGTCCGTTAGTGCGCTTTTTGTCCTCTTGCCCTGTTTACCACCCGAGGACGTGACGGCGTTTCCGTTGCAGGCTCCGGCTAAAACAGGAATCTGGTCCTGCTGCTCTTCCTCTGTGTCGGGCAGTTCCTCCTGGATCTGTCTTAGACGGGCCATTGCACGGTCGATGGTGGCTGTGTTGACGAGGTTAAAGTCATGCATGCTCACCAGATGCAGGAGGAAGTTGCGGCAGAGGCTTCGGCGGATGATGTGAGCGCCACAGTTCTCAGCAAAAAGCATGATGGCCTGATTCATCTGGTTGTCAGCTATGAAACTACAGGGAAAAGAAAGACAAGAAGTTGATGGGGAGCTGTGGAATAGTACAATGGAGCTACAGAATAGTACAATTACTATACAAGACTAAATAGATGCCAAAGTTTAAAGCACACATTTTTCATGCCATTAGGCCTCAATGAACAAAGTGTGCTTGGGTCTACTTTAATTGTGGGTAAACCCCGAGTTACACAACTGATACATTTTCAAACTTCAATTTCAGCAACATTGCTGGACTTGTAGAGCCTAGTTGTAGGCTTTATAAAATTAACTCATGTATTGTTAAAACAGTGCCTATAAAAATAATTCACCCTGTTTGGAAGTTTTGCCCTTTTATTGATCTTACACCGCTTTCCACATTATTAAGCAAATTACATTTTTCTCTTATTTTCCTAAATATTAATGCAAATGACAGAGTATTTTTCAAGTCATCAGCCGTTAGAGCATAATTCGAATGTTTTTGAACAAACTTCATAACGACGACCATTATTTAAAAAAAATAAAACCTCAAAATGCACTTTTCCACATGTTCCACATTATTAAGCAGGCCACAGGTTTCAAGCAATATAGGAAAGAAAAAGGATCTCTCTGCTGCAGAAAGTGTCAAATAGTGCAATGCCTTGGACAAGGAATGAAAACATTAGATATTTCATGAAAAACTAAGCGTGATCATCGTACTGTGAAGGAATTTGTGGCTGATTCAGAGCACAGACGGGTTCCTGCAGATAAAGGCATAATGAGGAAGGTTTCTGACAGACAAATTCATCAGATTAAGAAAGCAGATGCTAAAATGCCATTAAAAAGCAGCAAACAAGTATTTGAAGCTGCTGGTGCCTCTGGAGTCCCACCAACCTCAAGGTGTAGGATCCTCCAGAGGCTTGCAGTTGTGTATAAACCTATTATTCAGCCCCCTCTAACCAAAATTCACAAGCAGAAATGGTTGAAGTGGGTCCAGAAATACATGAAGACTCATTTTCAAACAGTCTTGTTGACTGGTGAGTGCCGTACAACCCTGGATGGTCCAGATGGAGGAGCAGTGGATGGTTAGTGGATGGCAACCATGTCCCAACAAGGCTGTGACATCAGCAAGGAGGGGGTGGAGTCATGTTTTGGGCCGCATTCATGAGGAGGGAGCTGGTAGGCCCCTTTAGGGGCCTGTCAAGGCGTGAAAATGACCTCGGCAAAATATATAGACTTTCTGACTGACCACTTTCTTCCATGGTAAAAAAAAAGAGCAGTTCCTTCTGTAGCAAAATTGTCTTCATGCATGACAATGCACCATCTCATGCTGCAAAGAATACCTCTGTGCCATTGGCTGCTATGGGCATAAAGGGAGAGAAACTCATGTTGTGGCTCCCATCCTCCCCTGACCTCAACCCTATTGAGAACCTTTGGAGCATCCTCAGACCAAAGATCTATGAGGGTGGGAGGCTGTTCACATCAAAACTGCAGCTCTGGGAGGATATTCTGACATCTTGCAAAGAAATTCAAGCAGAAACTCTCCAAAAACTCACAAGCTCAACGGATGCAAGAATAGTGAAAGAGATATCAAAGAAGGGCTCCTATGTTAACATGGAACTTGGCCTGTTAAGATGTTTTTGATTGAAATAGCTTCTGATTTCAGTAAATATGACTTCCTAATGCTGTAAATTAAAAAAATGACCATTTTCATTTCTTTACAACCTATAAAATGTTTTAAAACTCTGTCGTGCTTAATAATGTGGAACAGTGCATTTTGAGGTTTTTATTTAAAAAAAAAAAGGTTATCATTATGAAGTTTGTTCAAAAAAAATTTGAATTATCCTCTAACGGCTGTTGACTTGAAAAATACTCTGTCATTTGCATTAATATTTAGGAAAATAAGAGAAAAATGTCATTTGCTTAATAATGTGGAAAGCAGTGTATAAATCAGTCATGGTCAATATCATTTTGATATTTTGCCAAAAGACAATAATAAAAAAACATCTATATCAAAGAGAAAACAGAACCTTTCTGACACAGGTGTCTTTATACTACAAGCCCTTGAGACACATCCACTGCATTCAGGTGATCCTCATTTCTCTAACTGTGAAACTACTTGCATCAATTACCCGTATCTCTTTTGAATTAGGTCAGTCACTTTAAAGGGGGGTTAATATCTATGTCACTTATTTTGCCTTACATGTTTTTATTTAATTGACATTGTAGATAGCAGTTTTCACTTCGAAAATAAAGAGTTTTCTTTGTATTTTTTGTCGTTATATCGACCATGATTGAGTTCTAAAATCAATCAAAGGGTAAAACATCCAAGGGTTTGAATACTTTCTACAGGCACTCTGTGTAGCTTTGTATTACATAACTGGAATTACTAATCTCTTTTTGTTCACTACAATGCAACACACACTGTAACAAATGGGCAGGGGTTGGGGTCACAGGTTAAACGACAGACACAGGGCCCATGTGACTCTGAAAACTCACTCACACCTGACTGCATGCAAGAGAGGAGAAAAAGAGCTTATTATGCAGTTAAATGGGCCAGTTCTAATGTTTGCTATCCAGTTGTTGACATTAAAGCTGGCTTAAGCCTTTGTTACAAAGGCCTACTGAAAACACATATTTGTTATTTGTTATCTGTAGAAAATTGGGCGTCCTTTTAAAAGCTTTAAATAGCTTCCTTAGAGTGAGCCCTTTTCACACAACTATGCAATAGCTGCAAATGTTGTAGACTGATTAATCATTGCTCGTGTATGAAATAATCTTTACTTATGTGTGAAATAAATCTATTGAAATGTTAAATCTGTTGAAATGCAGTGATAACCAAACCCAGATCATCTTATATTAGCACGTCTTTTGCTGTGCTGTTGGCAGCAACATATTCTGAATGACATGCACAGCCTGCACAAAAACAAAGTTAACAGGAATCACTGCTACCAGTTTTTGAACAAGCTTGGCTCAACACATTAGCATTAATACTTGAAAATGACAAGAATTATCCTATATATAAGCCCAATGTCCCAAATTTCTTCTCATCACAGTAAGTGCTAATTACCTCCAAATGTTGCTTTTTATATCTGTGTGTGAATGTGAATATTAACTTTTGGTTTATCCATGATTCATGTGAGTCACTCTTCATATACAAAAATGCAGAATTCTGAATTTAACTGGAGGAACCTCTTCTGAAAATCCTGCAATTGTATGAGAGAATGGCTCTTCATTAGTTTATAATCTGTATTTGCCTTCCTTGTTGCTATACATCATCTTACAAACTATTAGAAGAGGTTTTTCGTGATACAGAGATTTTTATGACTCAGGTAACACCCAAAGATGTAAAAGGTATCAATAACTGAGTCAGTATCAATACTAGACACCTAATATTGGGTAATATCTAGTTTTTAACTGAGAAAACAGCTGGGTAATTCCTGCACACTGATCTGTCCATATACTTTGGTGACGTTTTGGGACACATATTTGTGCTACTTAGACAGTACTCTGCTTTCTCTTTTATTCATGGTAATTTTAGGTAAAAATGAGACTAAAGATCATACTCAGAGTTTAGGCACGAGTCCTATAAAAAACTCTAATGCAGTGTTGAACAACTGTTAAGTTTCTTAAAAAGGAGTCGCAGCAATAACTGTATGAGGAGAGAAAAAAACGCTCCTCTCTTCCACTATATACAGTGTCGATGTATTGAACGTACCCATGCTTCATGACGTGCAGGTTCCACAGCTTCATCACCTCCTTCTCCCCCTCATTAACATCTGTGAACTCGTCCAGTTGCTGTAAAAACCACACAAACATGCTTTAATTTTAACAACGTGTTAAAAAAGGCCATTTGAGCCCATAAAACACCACAGCATTTCAAAAAGAGCCATTAATGGATAATGTTGACTAATTTACTTTTAAGGTCCTTCTTGAGCACTTGTCATTTTGTTTTCTGCCATTTCCTCTTTGTGATTTCAACAATACAAGCATGAAGTGAGGAGAAAGCAGGAGGAGATGCGGACAGATTCAACAGATTGATAAAAAAAATAATGAAAAAGTTAGCCTGTGTAAGAATGAGCCATGTTTACAGACTTGACAAGCTTTCCACGTGTAACGCTTCAGTGCCTCTGATCTTACATCCACATTTTATTGTAAGCTCTCATATTACAACCACCAAGAGCCAGAGATAGTGAGGCACCTGGGGAGCTACATGAAAACATCTGCTCTCTCCAAAACAAGCACCCTGCTGCATTTTTTATAATCACTGGGGACCACGCCAATTCCGACAGACATTACACCAAAGTTTTACCAGCTTTTTTTTTGCACGAGCAAGCCGACACATACACAGTGTGGCGAGGTTAACCACATTACTGACAGAGGTGACTATACAAATAGTGGGGCATCCTCATTCAGCACAGAAGGACGGTCTAAGTAACTGCTTCTCACCGTGGCAGTCTTCTCTCTGAGCCACTCTGGATCTCTCTCATCTTCGCTGTCCAGGTCCATCTCCTGGGGTCTCAGAGGCATGCAGCTGTCACTGTGGAAGTACAGTCTGTTGTGTCCGCTAACGTAGGTCCTCTGCTGCTCCAGCTCTCCATCCTCAGACTCCAGGAACTCTGACAGACTTGGTTTGGTCCTCTTGGGCCTAATGGAAATGGAAATTCAGTTCTCCTTGTTTTTAACCTCATTCAAACATGCATTGATCTACTTAACTTGAGTTAAAAAAGTAACTAAAGTAAAATGAGTTGATTTGTTTACATGGAATACAAACAGAAGTCATGAGTTTACCTGCAAACCAGTATGTGGGTTACAGCGGTCCTCTTTACTGGCCCATTGCGGCTGAAAGCAAAGCCTGGCTGGCTGTGGATGTCCTGAGGGTTGCCAACGTACGAGCCATCATAGCATTCATTGATAGAAACATCTATCCGTGCTCCTTTGGGGTGAGGCTGATTGTTACAAAAGAGAAAAGGAAAACATTTGTGAAATCCAGAGCAAACATAGAAGGTAGGAAGAGAAGGACATATGGAGATGAGAAGCAACCAGTTTCTACTGAGGGGAATGAATCAATTTTATACCTGAGTCATCTTGCTAAGTGGTTGCCTATCATTGCTTTTAGACCTGTTTGCAGTGTGGCTGAGGTTTTTTTATTATGCACTGCATGAAGAAAAGTGAGTTATGGTGCAACTCATCAGGTCATTTGAAAAAATCCAGAGGTTAAACAGTATGGTCCGTAATTAGCTGTCAACAGGATTTTTTTCTGCTACATATATTATAAACATGAATGAAAAGAAAAAAAACAGCTTTAACAGATTAATTTCCCAATCCTGCCTTGAGTCTTGTGACGATGAGTTGCTTTCAACTGTCTAAAAGCTTCTCTGTTTTTGTGCTTCCACTTCAGCAATAGCCTGGAGTTGTTTGGGTTGTCTGTCTATGCCATTCTTGTAAATGTGGTATTTTAACTATGCTTTAAGGGATTTTCAAACTGCACAAATACCTACACATATTCAAGGATGAACTGACTGGGTTTTGGATGGCAAAGGTCAGGTCAAGGTCATTAGGCCTCATAATTATCCTTGCTTATGAGCACAATTTGTAGGATTTATACAAGTCTTCCCTTACTTAATTTGACTGATTTCATTATTACCACAAACATTTTTCACTGTCACCTACATCCCTATTTTACTATTTATTTTCATACATCAATTTGACACCCATACACTTAATTAGCTCTGTAATCCAGGGTTTAAATCAAACGTACACCTACACTATTAAAGAAGCTAGTTCTTCACCAGTCACACTACCACTAAAGCTATCCCAGCACTTCTTCTTGACCTGTCACTGTACATCACTGTCTGGCATTAAATACCTCACAGAGGCATATACCTGTCAGGCAGTACCTCCAATTCATTATAAGGGTTGTCCCGATCAGCATTTTGGCCTGATGTGATTTGTTAATATTGAATATCTAACGACACTGAGTCCTGATCCATATGAATCATACAGATTCAAAACATCAATGCCTATTAAAATGTAGCAGCTTCATCTTAGACATGAACCAAAACACTTACATTGCAACAGAGATGCTAATGTTGCTACCGCTGCTTTGTTGTGTTACTGGTGCGTTTACTGCCTGCGGTAAATTGTCAGTTTACATCAGCTGACGTAAATGATCGGCTGGGCTGATCGGATCAAATTGCCGATCTCCAATCAATTAAAATGCCTGTATTGGCTCGGATTGACACATACGATTGGGACACCGCTAATGTACGGTACTTGTAGCCAGTGCAGTATTTTTTCCTCTCATTTGATCATACTAGAAAAGGAGTGAGACATATTCTCTTTGTGTTCAGTCACATTCACAGTCTGACACATAGTTGTCAAAGAACTGTGTCACAACCAACAAAAACAAGCACACAAACAAAATCTGCTCCTGCTTCTACATCAGTTACACAAATAAGGCCAACACATTCAGCGACTTACCACATAGTTGAAGATGAAGCGGGAGTGGGAGAGTTTGAGGTGTTTGAGCAAGCTGTAGAGTTTACTGCAGTTCAGGGTACACCATGGGCAGTGAAGATCGTCCCTCGCCTCAGTTTGCTGCCGTGTGTTATTGTTGTACAAGAACTGAACAAAAAAGACCCAATTAGATAAAAGGAAACAAACTGATTCAATTACAGAGTTCTTATGTTATCACAGCAGACAGAAGCAGCAGAAAGAAAGGTCTAAAATCAAATTTACCATAACTATAAGATGTATTCAATTAATCTACATTGACAATAACATTCAAATAAACATTGTCAAAATATGACAGTCAAGAAAAACATAAAAATGTCTTCAGCAACACAGACAACACATGCCATTCAGCCACCTCAATTGAAGATTGCTGTAAATCAGTGTCTTTCCCGTTGATGCATCCCTTACTGTGTTGTTGTATACCTGATAAAAAATACGTAGCTTCTGCCGAGGTTCACACGGGACCTGCTCTTTCCTCGTCTGAATGTCTGTGCTGACTGACTCTTTCACTGCTGACGGGAACAGATGGAAAGGTTATTTCTTAGAGAATCACCAAATCAGAAATTTTGCATGTATGTGAGAAAACAAAGCAATTCCATGTTTTAAAATGATAAAGATTTGTAAGAACACACATGTGACCAGCACGACCATACCAGTTTGAGACATGTAAATATGTAGCATAATGGCCTCAAATGATGGCCTTTGAACATTAAAAAACATGTTTCTAAACATCATTATGTTTTAGCAAAGCATGACAGGACAAGTGCAGATAAAAAAAATAGTGTTTGTGGAATGTACAGTGCCATGAAAAAGTATTTGCCCCCTGTCTGATTCCTGATTTTTAATGAATATTTATCACACTTAAATGTTTCAGATCATCAAACCATTTTTATATTTCACAAAGACAACCCAAGTAAATACAAAATGCAGTATTTGAATGATTATTTAATTCTTTGGGGGGAGGGGGCCAAAACCTATCTGGCCCTGTGTGAAAAAGTAATTGCCCCCTGAACCTAATAACTGGTTGTGCCACCCTTGGCAGCAATGACTGAAATCAAGCA